>NC_056714.1:0-13642 GCF_018831695.1 Puntigrus tetrazona | reverse complement strand
TGAATGAAATACAAAAAATACTTCAAAATGAGCTACATTAAAGATAAGAGCATTAGTTAAGTAGTTAAAAACAGTCAAACTCTGTTTAAAGAACAGCTACTTTAAAGGCAATTGAATTAAATAAGCAGTAAAGGAAAGCAAAGAGCTGGTCAAACTTTGGCCACACTAAGAGGCCAGTGTATTAGATAAGTAGTGAAAAAACTCAAAAACTTACAGCACCTGGTATTCCTAGGCAGTCTCCCATCAAGTACTAACTAGGCCCAACTCTGCTTAGCTTCTGAGATCAGGCGAGATCAGGCGTGAACAGGGTGGTATGGCCGTATGGCGAAAGCTGCTGCAAAAAGCCCCTATTTTAAGGTGAGGCACACTAAGTGCCATTATACTAGATAAGTAATGAATGAAATACAAAAAATACTTCAAAATGAGCTACATTAAAGATAAGAGCATTAGTTAAGTAGTTAAAAACAGTCAAACTCTGTTTAAAGAACAGCTACTTTAAAGGCAATTGAATTAAATAAGCAGTAAGGAAAGCAAAGAGCTGGTCAAACTTTGGCCACACTAAGGGCCAGTGTATTAGATAAGTAGTGAAAAAACTCAAAAACTTACAGCACCTGGTATTCCTAGGCAGTCTCCATCCAAGTACTAACTAGGCCCAACTCTGCTTAGCTTCTGAGATCAGGCGAGATCAGGCGTGAACAGGGTGGTATGGCCGTAAGCGAAAGCTGCTGCAAAAGCCCCTATTTTAAGGTGAGGCACACTAAGTGCCATTATACTAGATAAGTAATGAATGAAATACAAAAAATACTTCAAAATGAGCTACATTAAAGATAAGAGCATTAGTTAAGTAGTTAAAAACAGTCAAACTCTGTTTAAAGAACAGCTACTTTAAAGGCAATTGAATTAAATAAGCAGTAAGGAAAGCAAAGAGCTGGTCAAACTTTGGCCACACTAAAGGGCCAGTGTATTAGATAAGTAGTGAAAAAACTCAAAACTTACAGCACCTGGTATTCCTAGGCAGTCTCCCATCCAAGTACTAACTAGGCCCAACTCTGTAGCTTCTGAGA
Organism: Puntigrus tetrazona; assembly: GCF_018831695.1. Classification (NCBI taxonomy): domain Eukaryota; kingdom Metazoa; phylum Chordata; class Actinopteri; order Cypriniformes; family Cyprinidae; genus Puntigrus; species Puntigrus tetrazona. Next base: position 12,578 of record NC_056714.1, on the reverse strand, counting down.
TCAGGCGAGATCAGGCGTGAACAGGGTGGTATGGCCGTAAGCAAGAAGCTGCTGCAAAAAGCCCCTATTTTAAGGTGAGGCACACTAAGTGCCATTATACTAGATAAGTAATGAATGAAATACAAAAAATACTTCAAAATGAGCTACATTAAAGATAAGAGCATTAGTTAAGTAGTTAAAAACAGTCAAACTCTGTTTAAAGAACAGCTACTTTAAAGGCAATTGAATTAAATAAGCAGTAAGGAAAGCAAAGAGCTGGTCAAACTTTGGCCACACTAAGGGCCAGTGTATTAGATAAGTAGTGAAAAAACTCAAAAACTTACAGCACCTGGTATTCCTAGGCAGTCTCCCATCCAAGTACTAACTAGGCCCAACTCTGCTTAGCTTCTGAGATCAGGCGAGATCAGGCGTGAACAGGGTGGTATGGCCGTAAGCGAAAGCTGCTGCAAAAGCCCCTATTTTAAGGTGAGGCACACTAAGTGCCATTATACTAGATAAGTAATGAATGAAATACAAAAAAATACTTCAAAATGAGCTACATTAAAGATAAGAGCATTAGTTAAGTAGTTAAAAACAGTCAAACTCTGTTTAAAGAACAGCTACTTTAAAGGCAATTGAATTAAATAAGCAGTAAGGGAAAGCAAAGAGCTGGTCAAACTTTGGCCACACTAAGGGCCAGTGTATTAGATAAGTAGTGAAAAAACTCAAAAACTTACAGCACCTGGTATTCCTAGGCAGTCTCCCATCCAAGTACTAACTAGGCCCAACTCTGTAGCTTCTGAGATCAGGCGAGATCAGGCGTGAACAGGGTGTGGTATGGCCGTAAGCGAAAGCTGCTGCAAAAAGCCCCTATTTTAAGGTGAGGCACACTAAGTGCCATTATACTAGATAAGTAATGAATGAAATACAAAAAATACTTCAAAATGAGCTACATTAAAGATAAGAGCATTAGTTAAGTAGTTAAAAACAGTCAAACTCTGTTTAAAGAACAGCTACTTTAAAGGCAATTGAATTAAATAAGCAGTAAGGGAAAGCAAAGCTGGTCAAACTTTGGCCACACTAAGGGCCAGTGTATTAGATAAGTAGTGAAAAAACTCAAAAACTTACAGCACCTGGTATTCCTAGGCAGTCTCCCATCCAAGTACTAACTAGGCCCAACTCTGCTTAGCTTCTGAGATCAGGAGGCGAGATCAGGCGTGAACAGGGTGGTATGGCCGTAAGTGAAAGCTGCTGCAAAAGCCCCTATTTTTAGGTGAGGCACACTAAGTGCCATTATACTAGATAAGTAATGAATGAAATACAAAAAAATACTTCAAAATGAGCTACATTAAAGATAAGAGCATTAGTTAAGTAGTTAAAAACAGTCAAACTCTGTTTAAAGAACAGCTACTTTAAAGGCAATTGAATTAAATAAGCAGTAAAGGAAAGCAAAGAGCTGGTCAAACTTTGGCCACACTAAGGGCCAGTGTATTAGATAAGTAGTGAAAAAACTCAAAAACTTACAGCACCTGGTATTCCTAGGCAGTCTCCCATCCAAGTACTAACTAGGCCCAACTCTGTAGCTTCTGAGATCAGGCGAGATCAGGCGTGAACAGGGTGGTATGGCCGTATGAAAGCTGCTGCAAAAGCCCCTATTTTAAGGTGAGGCACACTAAGTGCCATTATACTAGATAAGTAATGAATGAAATACAAAAAAATACTTCAAAATGAGCTACATTAAAGATAAGAGCATTAGTTAAGTAGTTAAAAACAGTCAAACTCTGTTTAAAGAACAGCTACTTTAAAGGCAATTGAATTAAATAAGCAGTAAGGGAAAGCAAAGAGCTGGTCAAACTTTGGCCACACTAAGGGCCAGTGTATTAGATAAGTAGTGAAAAAACTCAAAAACTTACAGCACCTGGTATTCCTAGGCAGTCTCCCATCCAAGTACTAACTAGGCCCAACTCTGTAGCTTCTGAGATCAGGCGAGATCAGGCGTGAACAGGGTGGTATGGCCGTGTGAAGCTGCTGCAAAAAGCCCCTATTTTAAGGTGAGGCACACTAAGTGCCATTATACTAGATAAGTAATGAATGAAATACAAAAAAATACTTCAAAATGAGCTACATTAAAGATAAGAGCATTAGTTAAGTAGTTAAAAACAGTCAAACTCTGTTTAAAGAACAGCTACTTTAAAGGCAATTGAATTAAATAAGCAGTAAGGGAAAGCAAAGAGCTGGTCAAACTTTGGCCACACTAAGGGCCAGTGTATTAGATAAGTAGTGAAAAAACTCTCAAAACTTACAGCACCTGGTATTCCTAGGCAGTCTCCCATCCAAGTACTAACTAGGCCCAACTCTGCTTAGCTTCTGAGATCAGGCGAGATCAGGCGTGAACAGGGTGGGATGGCCGTAAAAGAAAGCTGCTGCAAAAAGCCCCTATTTTAAGGTGAGGCACACTAAGTGCCATTATACTAGATAAGTAATGAATGAAATACAAAAAATACTTTAAAATGAGCTACATTAAAGATAAGAGCATTAGTTAAGTAGTTAAAAACAGTCAAACTCTGTTTAAAGAACAGCTACTTTAAAGGCAATTGAATTAAATAAGCAGTAAAGGAAAGCAAAGAGCTGGTCAAACTTTGGCCACACTAAGGGCCAGTGTATTAGATAAGTAGTGAAAAACTCAAAACTTACAGCACCTGGTATTCCTAGGCAGTCTCCCATCCAAGTACTAACTAGGCCCAACTCTGTAGCTTCTGAGATCAGGCGAGATCAGGCGTGAACAGGGTGGTATGGCCGTAAGCGAAAGCTGCTGCAAAAAGCCCCTATTTTAAGGTGAGGCACACTAAGTGCCATTATATACTAGATAAATAATGAATGAAATACAAAAAAATACTTCAAAATGAGCTACATTAAAGATAAGAGCATTAGTTAAGTAGTTAAAAACAGTCAAACTCTGTTTAAAGAACAGCTACTTTAAAGGCAATTGAATTAAATAAGCAGTAAGGAAAGCAAAGAGCTGGTCAAACTTTGGCCACACTAAGGGCCAGTGTATTAGATAAGTAGTGAAAAAACTCAAAACTTACAGCACCTGGTATTCCTAGGCAGTCTCCCATCCAAGTACTAACTAGGCCCAACTCTGCTTAGCTTCTGAGATCAGGCGAGATCAGGCGTGAACAGGGTGGGATGGCCGTAAGCAAAAGCTGCTGCAAAAGCCCCTATTTTAAGGTGAGGCACACTAAGTGCCATTATACTAGATAAGTAATGAATGAAATACAAAAAATACTTCAAAATGAGCTACATTAAAGATAAGAGCATTAGTTAAGTAGTTAAAAACAGTCAAACTCTGTTTAAAGAACAGCTACTTTAAAGGCAATTGAATTAAATAAGCAGTAAAGGGAAAGCAAAGAGCTGGTCAAACTTTGGCCACACTAAGGGCCAGTGTATTAGATAAGTAGTGAAAAAACTCAAAACTTACAGCACCTGGTATTCCTAGGCAGTCTCCCATCCAAGTACTAACTAGGCCCAACTCTGTAGCTTCTGAGATCAGGCGAGATCAGGCGTGAACAGGGTGGGTATGGCCGTAGCGAAAGCTGCTGCAAAAGCCCCTATTTTAAGGTGAGGCACACTAAGTGCCATTATACTAGATAAGTAATGAATGAAATACAAAAAAATACTTCAAAATGAGCTACATTAAAGATAAGAGCATTAGTTAAGTAGTTAAAAACAGTCAAACTCTGTTTAAAGAACAGCTACTTTAAAGGCAATTGAATTAAATAAGCAGTAAGGGAAAGCAAAGAGCTGGTCAAACTTTGGCCACACTAAGGGCCAGTGTATTAGATAAGTAGTGAAAAAACTCAAAACTTACAGCACCTGGTATTCCTAGGCAGTCTCCCATCCAAGTACTAACTAGGCCCAACTCTGTAGCTTCTGAGATCAGGCGAGATCAGGCGTGAACAGGGTGGTATGGCCGTAAGCAGAAAGCTGCTGCAAAAAGCCCCTATTTTAAGGTGAGGCACACTAAGTGCCATTATACTAGATAAGTAATGAATGAAATACAAAAAAATACTTCAAAATGAGCTACATTAAAGATAAGAGCATTAGTTAAGTAGTTAAAAACAGTCAAACTCTGTTTAAAGAACAGCTACTTTAAAGGCAATTGAATTAAATAAGCAGTAAAGGAAAGCAAAGAGCTGGTCAAACTTTGGCCACACTAAGGGCCAGTGTATTAGATAAGTAGTGAAAAAACTCAAAACTTACAGCACCTGGTATTCCTAGGCAGTCTCCCATCCAAGTACTAACTAGGCCCAACTCTGTAGCTTCTGAGATCAGGCGAGATCAGGCGTGAACAGGGTGGTATGGCCGTAAGCGAAAGCTGCTGCAAAAAGCCCCTATTTTAAGGTGAGGCACACTAAGTGCCATTATACTAGATAAGTAATGAATGAAATACAAAAAAATACTTCAAAATGAGCTACATTAAAGATAAGAGCATTAGTTAAGTAGTTAAAAACAGTCAAACTCTGTTTAAAGAACAGCTACTTTAAAGGCAATTGAATTAAATAAGCAGTAAGGGAAAGCAAAGAGCTGGTCAAACTTTGGCCACACTAAGGGCCAGTGTATTAGATAAGTAGTGAAAAAACTCAAAAACTTACAGCACCTGGTATTCCTAGGCAGTCTCCCATCCAAGTACTAACTAGGCCCAACTCTGCTTAGCTTCTGAGATCAGGCGAGATCAGGCGTGAACAGGGTGGTATGGCCGTAAGCGAAAGCTGCTGCAAAAAGCCCCTATTTTTAAGGTGAGGCACACTAAGTGCCATTATACTAGATAAGTAATGAATGAAATACAAAAAAATACTTCAAAATGAGCTACATTAAAGATAAGAGCATTAGTTAAGTAGTTAAAAACAGTCAAACTCTGTTTAAAGAACAGCTACTTTAAAGGCAATTGAATTAAATAAGCAGTAAGGAAAGCAAAGAGCTGGTCAAACTTTGGCCACACTAAGGGCCAGTGTATTAGATAAGTAGTGAAAAAACTCAAAAACTTACAGCACCTGGTATTCCTAGGCAGTCTCCCATCCAAGTACTAACTAGGCCCAACTCTGCTTAGCTTCTGAGATCAGGCGAGATCAGGCGTGAACAGGGTGGTATGGCCGTAAGCGAAAGCTGCTGCAAAAGCCCCTATTTTAAGGTGAGGCACACTAAGTGCCATTATACTAGATAAGTAATGAATGAAATACAAAAAAATACTTCAAAATGAGCTACATTAAAGATAAGAGCATTAGTTAAGTAGTTAAAAACAGTCAAACTCTGTTTAAAGAACAGCTACTTTAAAGGCAATTGAATTAAATAAGCAGTAAGGGAAAGCAAAGAGCTGGTCAAACTTTGGCCACACTAAGGGCCAGTGTATTAGATAAGTAGTGAAAAAACTCAAAACACAGCACCTGGTATTCCTAGGCAGTCTCCCATCCAAGTACTAACTAGGCCCAACTCTGCTTAGCTTCTGAGATCAGGCGAGATCAGGCGTGAACAGGGTGTGGTATGGCCGTAAGCGAAAGCTGCTGCAAAAGCCCCTATTTTAAGGTGAGGCACACTAAGTGCCATTATACTAGATAAGTAATGAATGAAATACAAAAAAATACTTCAAAATGAGCTACATTAAAGATAAGAGCATTAGTTAAGTAGTTAAAAACAGTCAAACTCTGTTTAAAGAACAGCTACTTTAAAGGCAATTGAATTAAATAAGCAGTAAGGAAAGCAAAGAGCTGGTCAAACTTTGGCCACACTAAGGGCCAGTGTATTAGATAAGTAGTGAAAAAACTCAAAACTTACAGCACCTGGTATTCCTAGGCAGTCTCCCATCCAAGTACTAACTAGGCCCAACTCTGTAGCTTCTGAGATCAGGCGAGATCAGGCGTGAACAGGGTGGGATGGCCGTAAGCGAAAGCTGCTGCAAAAAGCCCCTATTTTAAGGTGAGGCACACTAAGTGCCATTATACTAGATAAGTAATGAATGAAATACAAAAAAATACTTCAAAATGAGCTACATTAAAGATAAGAGCATTAGTTAAGTAGTTAAAAACAGTCAAACTCTGTTTAAAGAACAGCTACTTTAAAGGCAATTGAATTAAATAAGCAGTAAGGAAAGCAAAGAGCTGGTCAAACTTTGGCCACACTAAGGGCCAGTGTATTAGATAAGTAGTGAAAAAACTCAAAACTTACAGCACCTGGTATTCCTAGGCAGTCTCCCATCCAAGTACTAACTAGGCCCAACTCTGTAGCTTCTGAGATCAGGCGAGATCAGGCGTGAACAGGGTGGGTATGGCCGTGCGAAAGCTGCTGCTGCAAAAGCCCCTATTTTAAGGTGAGGCACACTAAGTGCCATTATACTAGATAAGTAATGAATGAAATACAAAAAAATACTTCAAAATGAGCTACATTAAAGATAAGAGCATTAGTTAAGTAGTTAAAAACAGTCAAACTCTGTTTAAAGAACAGCTACTTTAAAGGCAATTGAATTAAATAAGCAGTAAGGAAAGCAAAGAGCTGGTCAAACTTTGGCCACACTAAGGGCCAGTGTATTAGATAAGTAGTGAAAAAACTCAAAAACTTACAGCACCTGGTATTCCTAGGCAGTCTCCCATCCAAGTACTAACTAGGCCCAACTCTGCTTAGCTTCTGAGATCAGGCGAGATCAGGCGTGAACAGGGTGGTATGGCCGTAAGCAAAGCTGCTGCAAAAAAGCCCTATTTGTACTAAGGTGAGGCACATAGAATTGCCATTATACTAGATAAGTAGATGAAATGCAAAAAATACTTCAAATAGACTACATTAAAGATAAGAGCATTAGTTAAGTAGTTAAAAACAGTCAAACTCTGTTTAAAGAACAGCTACTTTAAAGGTAATTGGATACAAATAGAAAGCAGTAAGAAAATACAAAGAATGGTCAAACTTTGTACACTAAGGGCCAGTGTATTAGAAAAGTAGTGAAAAAAACTCAGAAACTTACAGCACCTGGTATTCCTAGGCAGTCTCCATCCAGAAGAGTACTAACTAGGGCTAACTCTGTAGCTTCTGAGATCAAGGCAAAGAGATCAGATCAGCGTGAACAGGGTGGTATGGTCGTATGTAGCTGTTTCACAAAAGCCCCTATTTTAAGATTGAGGCACACTAAGTGCCATTATACTGAATAAGTAATGAATGAAATACAAAAAATGCACTTTAAAATATGACTACATTAAAAATAAGGCATTAAGTTAAGTGATTAAAAACAGTCAAACTCTGTTTTAAAGAACAACTACTTTTAAGGCAATTGAATTAAAATAAGCAGTAAGGAAAGCAAGAGAGCTAGTCAAACTTTGGCCCACACTAAGAGGCCAGTGTATTAGAAAAGTAGTGAAAAAACTCAAAAGCTTCCAGTACACATATATTTCCTAGGCAGTCTCCCATCCAAGTACTAACTAGGCCTTCTTCTGCCAGCTTCTGAGATCGAGCGTGAACAGGCGTGAACAAGTTCTGGCATGGCATGTAGCTAACTGCAAAAAAGCACCCCTATTTTAAGGTGGTGACACACTAAATTGCCATTATACTAGATAAATAATGAATGAAATACAAAAAAATGCTTCAAAATGAGCTACATTGAAGATAAGAGCATTGATTCAAGTAGTTAAAAACAGTCAAATTATCATTTAAAAGAACAGCTACTAGGAAAGGCAGTTGGATGGAGAAATAAGCAGTAAGGGAAAAGCAAAGAGCTGGGGTCAGAGCTTTTGGCCACACTAAGAGACCAGTGTATTAGATAAGTAGTAGAAAAAACTCAAAAACTTACAGCACCTGGTATTTCTAGAGCAGTCTCCCATCCAAGTACTAACTAGACCCAACTCTGTAGCTTCTGAGGATCAGAGCGAGATCAGGCGTGGATGGGGAGTGGCTATGTCCATAAACGAAAGCTGTTGCAAAAAGCCCCTATTTTAAATGTGAGGCACACTAGAATTGCCATTATACTATGATAAGTAATGAATGAAATACAAAAGAATGCTTCAAAATAGAGCTACATTAAAGATAAGAGCATTAGTTAAGTAGTTAAAAACAGTCAAACTCTGTTTAAAGAACAGCCCCCCCAAAGGCAATTGAATTAAATAAGCAGTAAGGGAAAGCAAAGAGCTAGTCAAACTTTGGCCACACACAAAGGGTGATGTATTATTAGATTAGTAGTGAAAAACTCAAAAACTTACAGCACCTGTCATTCTAGGCAGTCTCTCCCCATCCAAGTACTAACTAAACCCAACTCTAGCAGCTTCACAGATCAGGCAAAAGATCAGATCAGGCGTGAACAGGGTGGTATGGCCGTGTGAAAGCTGCTGCAAAAGCCCCCTATTTTAAGGTAGAGGCACACTAGAAGTGCCATTATACTAGATAAGTAATAGATGAAATACAAAAAAAATACTTCAAAATGAGCTACATTAAAGATAAGAGCATTAGTTAAGTAGAATTAAAACAGTCAAACTCTGTTTTAAGAACAGCTACTTTAAAGGCAATTGAATTAAATAAGCAGTAAAGGAAAGCAAAGAGCTAGTCAAACTTTGGCCACACTAAGAACTTGAGTGTATTAGATAAGTAGTGAAAAACTCAAAAACTTACAGCACCTGGTATTTCCTAGGCAGTCTCCCATCCAAGTACTAACTAGGCCCAACTCTGCTTAGCTTCTGAGATCAGAGCGAGATCAGGCGTGAACAGGGTGGGATGGCCGTGGCGAAAGCTGTTGCAAAAAGCCCCTATTTTAGGTGGGGCACACTAATTGCCATTATACTAGATAAGTAATGAATGAAATACAAAAAATGCTTCAAAATGAGCTACATTAAAGATAAGAGGCATTAGTTAAGTAGTTAAAAACAGTCAAACTCTGTTTTTAAGAATAAGCTACTTTAAAGGCAATTGAATTAAATAAGCAGTAAAGGAAAGCAAAGAGCTGGTCAAACTTTGGCCACACTAAGGGCTAGTGTATTAGATAGAAGAAGTGAAAAAACTCAAAACTTACAGCACCTGGTATTCCTAGGCAGTCTCCCATCCAAGTACTAACTAGGCCCAACTCTGCCAGCTTCTGAGATCAGAGCGAGATCAGGCGTGAACAGGTGGGATGGCCGTGGCGAAAGCTGCTGCAAAAAAGCCCCTATTTTAGGTGAGGCACACTAAGTGCCATTATACTAGATAAGTAATGAATGAAATACAAAAAATACTTCAAAATGAGCTACATTAAAGATAAGAGCATTAGTTAAGTAGTTAAAAACAGTCAAACTCTGTTTAAAGAACAGCTACTTTAAAGGCAATTGAATTAAATAAGCAGTAAAGGAAAGCAAAGAGCTAGTCAAACTTTGGCCACACTAAGAGGCCAGTGTATTAGATAAGTAGTGAAAAAACTCAAAAACTTACAGCACCTGGTATTCCTAGGCAGTCTCCCATCCAAGTACTAACTAGGCCCAACTCTGCTTAGCTTCTGAGATCAGGCGAGATCAGGCGTGAACAGGGTGGGATGGCCGTGTGAAAGCTGCTGCAAAAAGCCCTATTTTAAGGTGGGGCACACTAAGTGCCATTATACTAGATAAGTAATGAATGAAATACAAAAAAATGCTTCCAAAATGAGCTACATTAAAAAGATAAGAGCATTAGTTAAGTAGTTAAAAACAGTCAAACTCTGTTTAAAGAACAGCTACTTTAAAGGCAATTGAATTAAATAAGCAGTAAAGGGAAAGCAAAGAGCTGGTCAAACTTTGGCCACACTAAGGGACCAGTGTATTAGATAAGTAGTGAAAAAACTCCAAAACTTACAGCACCTGGTATTCCTAGGCAGTCTCCCATCCAAGTACTAACTAGGCCCAACTCTGCTTAGCTTCTGAGATCAGGCGAGATTAGATCAGGCGTGAACAGGGTGGTATGGCTGTAATGAAAGCTGCTGCAAAAAGCCCCTATTTTAAGGTGAGGCACACTAAGTGCCATTATACTAGATAAGTAATGAATGAAATACAAAAAAATGCTTCAAAATGAGCTACATTAAAGATAAGAGCATTAGTTAAGTAGTTAAAAACAGTCAAACTCTGTTTAAAGAACAGCTACTTTAAAGGCAATTGAATTAAATAAGCAGTAAAGGAAAGCAAAGAGCTGGTCAAACTTTGGCCACACTAAGGGCCAGTGTATTAGATAAGTAGTGAAAAAACTCAAAACTTACAGCACCTGGTATTCCTAGGCAGTCTCCCATCAAGTACTAACTAGGCCCAACTCTGTAGCTACCTGAGATCAGGCGAGATCAGAGGCGTGAACAGGGTGGTATGGTTGGCGTCAAAAGCTGCTGCAAAAAGCCCCTATTTTAAGGTGAGGCACACTAAGTGCCATTATACTAGATAAGTAATGAATGAAATACAAAAAAATGCTTAAAATAAGCTACATTAAAGATAAGAGCATTAGTTAAGTAGTTAAAAACAGTCAAACTCTGTTTAAAGAACAGCTACTTTAAAGGCAATTGAATTAAATAAGCAGTAAGGAAAGCAAAGAGCTGGTCAAACTTTGGCCACACTAAAGGGCCAGTGTATTAGATAAGTAGTGAAAAACTCAAAAACTTACAGCACCTGGTATTCCTAGGCAGTCTCCCATCCAAGTACTAACTGGGCCCAACTCTGTAGCTTCTGAGATCAGGTGAGATCAGGCGTGAACAGGGTGGGATGGCCGTGGCGAAAGCTGCTGCAAAAAGCCCCTATTTTAAGGTGAGGCACACTAAGTGCCATTATACTAGATAAGTAATGAATGAAATACAAAAAATACTTTAAAATGAGCTACATTAAAGATAAAGGCATTAGTTAAGTAGTTAAAAACAGTCAAACTCTGTTTAAAGAACAGCTACTTTAAAGGCAATTGAATTAAATAAGCAGTGAGGGAAAGCAAAGAGCTGGTCAAACTTTGGCCACACTAAGGGCCAGTGTATTAGATAAGTAGTGAAAAAACTCAAAAACTTACAGCACCTGGTATTCCTAGGCAGTCTCCCATCCAGAGTACTAACTAGGCCCAACTCTGCTTAGCTTCTGAGATCAGGCGAGATCAGGCGTGAACAGGGTGTGGTATGGTCTGTATGTGCAAAAGCTGCTGCAAAAGCCCCTATTTTAAGGTGAGGCACACTAAAGTGCCATTATACTAGATAAGTAATGAATGAAATACAAAAAAATACTTCAAAATGAGCTACATTAAAGATAAGAGCATTAGTTAAGTAGTTAAAAACAGTCAAACTCTGTTTAAAGAACAGCTACTTTAAAGGCAATTGAATTAAATAAGCAGTAAAGGAAAGCAAAGAGCTGGTCAAACTTTGGCCACACTAAGGGCCAGTGTATTAGATAAGTAGTGAAAAAACTCAAAACTTCCAGCACCTGGTATTCCCTAGGCAGTCTCCCATCCAAGTACTAACTAGGCCCAACTCTGCTTAGCTTCTGAGATCGAGATCAGGCGTGAACAGGGTGGGATGGCGTGGTGAAAGCTGCTGCAAAAGCCCCTATTTTAAGGTGAGGGCACACTAAAATTGCCATTATACTAGATAAGTAATGAATGAAATACAAAAAAATACTTCAAAATGAGCTACATTAAAGATAAGAGCATTAGTTAAGTAGTTAAAAACAGTCAAACTCTTTTTAAAGAACAGCTACTTTAAAAGGCAATTGAATTAAATAAGCAGTAAGGAAAGCAAAGAGCTGGTCAAACTTTGGCCACACTAAGAGACCAGTGTATTAGATAAGTAGTGAAAAACTCAAAACTTACAGCACCTGGTATTCCTAGGCAGTCTCCCATCCAAGTACTAACTAGGCCCAACTCTGTAGCTTCTGAGATCAGAGGCGAGATCAGGCGTGAACAGGGGTGGGATGTCCGTAAGCAAAAGCTGCTGCAAAAGCCCTATTTTAAGGTGAGGCACACTAAGTGCCATTATACTAGATAAGTAATGAATGAAATACAAAAAAATACTTCAAAATGAGCTACATTAAAGATAAGAGCATTAGTTAAGTAGTTAAAAACAGTCAAACTCTGTTTAAAGAACAGCTACTTTAAAGGCAATTGAATTAAATAAGCAGTAAGGAAAGCAAAGAAGCTGGTCAAACTTTGGCCACACTAGGGCCAGTGTATTAGATAAGTAGTGAAAAAACTCAAAAACTTACAGCACCTGGTATTCCTAGGCAGTCTCCCATCCAAGTACTAACTAGGCCCAACTCTGCTTAGCTTCTGAGATCAGATGAGATCAGGCGTGAACAGGGTGGGATGGCCGTAAGCGAAAGCTGCTGCAAAAAGCCCCCTATTTTAAGGTGAGGCACACTAAGTGCCATTATACTAGATAAGTAATGAATGAAATACAAAAAAATACTTCAAAATGAGCTACATTAAAGATAAGGCATTAGTTAAGTAGTTAAAAACAGTCAAACTCTGTTTAAAGAACAGCTACTTTAAAGGCAATTGAATTAAATAAGCAGTAAGGGAAAGCAAAGAGCTGGTCAAACTTTGGCCACACTAAGGGCCAGTGTATTAGATAAGTAGTGAAAAAACTCAAAAACTTACAGCACCTGGTATTCCCAGGCAGT
>NC_056713.1:23374562-23400999 GCF_018831695.1 Puntigrus tetrazona | reverse complement strand
ACAGAAATGACATTAATCAGCTGATTAAAATATGTAAACAATTGGGGGAACTGTGGGAAATTTTTATCTTTCATGCATTACACAAATTAAATGATCCATGATTAAAAAAAAAGATCATGAATAAAAACAGCCAAGAGTTTACGGATAAATCTCACAAAATGTTTTGAGTGATGCTTCACCCCCCCCAAAAAAAAAAAAAAACATTTTGGGAAAAAAAGGAAAAAAAAAGTTTTCATGCCATGTTTATTTTTGTTTGATATGTTTAAAGATATTCTTTTGCATGTGCACAGCTTTTTATTCAAACATTTTCTCCCAAAATTCTCTTTAATAGAAAATATTATTAGAAATAAGATTTTCAATAGTGAAATTATTTTCACTTATTTTAGGCATGGATTATTTTACACATTATTTTTTAAATCCCATTTCTCAACTAAACTCAATACAGCAATCCAAAATAATTTGTGTGGCATGAAAAGATAAAATAAATTAATAAAACGTTATATTATAACTATATAATAACAGCAGTTGTAGTGTCCATAATTTATGCAGTTTTGAATAAAACATTGTGGACTGAATGATTTTTACTATAACAGTATGAGAATTTTTTGTACAATAATTAAAATGAGAGATAAATGTGAAAAAAACAAACAAAAAAAAACAATGCAAAGCATCGTTTAAACACCATGTCACCATTTTAAGATAAATGTTTTATTTTTATCTTATGAGAAAAATGTTATATTTGTGAGGTTCGTCTTATATTAAATTGGGTTGCTGTATGTGCATTTTATTAAAGACTGTAAAAAGGGAAATGTGCGATTTTCACTCTACGAAAAATATTTAGTGAACAGTGCCATTCATAGAGCTCAAGTGGAACTGCATTCAACACACACACACACACACACACACACACACACACACACACACACACACACAGCTTAATGGCCTGTATCTGTATAAGGCAAAGCATAAACTCTGACAGAGACACAAATACTATTGTAAAGCCGTGTTAGAAGAAGCAGTAAGAGTCGTGTAGGACAGTGACAGTCACTTGTGTAATCTCCATCACCTCACATAGAGCGTGAGAGACAGACAGTACATGAAAGCTGATATAAATATATGTATAACGCGTGTACGGTGCTGTCCGATCATACAGGCAGGCAGCACATGTACACCGACAGCCAAACAGATGGCATTGTGGGAAAAGTAGTTCAAGAGGCCAGTGGGACGTGAGGGTGGGCTCACTTTCCTTCGGGCTTTACAGTCCGTTTCATCCAATCACGGCAGGGCTGCGGAGGACGAGAGCGGCTGGTCACATGTCAGACCAGAGCACGGCCTTGCTGCCTTTCTCGACGCTGGCCACGTACGTGCCCGAGGGAGACCAGGACACCGAGTTTATGGCAGAACTACAAACAGGAAAGAAAAGACAAAGCTTAGCGAAAAAGCATCTGAAATGTATTCATAGTTCAAGATGGCCATCTATTTTAGAAGTATGCATAAACAAGTTTAATATGGCACATGTACATATATCATTATAAAAAATCTGATTATCATCCATTACTCCATAAGTTACTCCTTTATCATCCGGTGCGAGTTAAAATGGGATTTCTTTAAAGGCCCAAAGAGTATGTGAATTTACTGTATACATCCTAAAACGTGAAGTATACAACCAGAAAAGTGTGTTTGTGCTCCACAATGTAATGCATTTAACGTGACTTCCTATTTACGCTGTGATGAAGCAAGAGTTTTGTTTTTTTGCACAGTTTCAGAAATGATGACTAGAAAGTGACAAATCTCTCTTTGCCTCAATAAAACAAATGGTAGGCAATATATAGAATAGCCTTACCTAGTATTCTATTTCAAACAACCTGTGTGTGTGTGTGTGTGTGTGTGTGTGTGTGTGTGTGTGTGTTTCTGTCTGCCTGTCTGTGTGTGTCTTGTCTGCCTGTGCACGCATGTGTGTGTGTGTGTGCGTGCGTGTCTTGTCTGCCTGTGCGCGCGTGTGTGTGCGTGCGTGTCTTGTCTGCCTGTGCGTGTGTGTGTGTGTGTGTGCGTGCGTGCGTGTCTTGTCTGCCTGTGCGCGTGCGTGTGTGTCTTGTCTGCTTGTGTGTGTGTGCGTCTCGTTTGCCTGTGCGCGCGTGTGTCTCTCGTCTGCCTGTGCGCCTGTGTGTGTGTGTGTGTGTCTGCCTGCCTGTGCGCCTGTGTGTGTGTGTGTGTCTCGTCTGCCTGTGCGCCTGTGTGTGTGTGTGTGTCTCGTCTGCCTGTGCGCCTGTGTGTGTGTGTGTGTCTTGTCTGCCTGTGCGCGCATGTGTGTGTGTGTGTCTTGTCTGCCTGTGCGCGCATGTGTGTGTGTGTGCGTGCGTGTCTTGTCTGCCTGTGCGCGCGTGTGTGTGTGTGTGTGTCTCGTCTGCCTGTGCGCCTGTGTGTGTGTCTCGTCTGCCTGTGCACGCATGTGTGTGTGTGTGCGTCTTCGTGTCTTGTCTGCCTGTGCGCGCGTGTGTGTGTGTGTGTGTGTCTCGTCTGCCTGTGCGCCTGTGTGTGTCTCGTCTGCCTGTGCGCCTGTGTGTGTGTCTCGTCTGCCTGTGCGCCTGTGTGTGTGTGTGTGTCTCTCGTCTGCCTGTGCGCCTGTGTGTGTGTCTCGTCTGCCTGTGCGCCTGTGTGTGTGTCTCGTCTGCCTGTGCGCCTGTGTGTGTGTCTCGTCTGCCTGTGCGCCTGTGTGTGTGTCTCTCGTCTGCCTGTGCGCCTGTGTGTGCGTCTGCCTGCCTGTGCGCCTGTGTGTGCGTCTCTGTCTGCCTGTGCGCCTGTGTGTGTGTCTCGTCTGCCTGTGCGCCTGTGTGTGTGTCTCTGTCTGCCTGTGCGCCTGTGTGTGTGTGTGTGTGTGTGTGTGTGTGTGTGTGTCTCGTCTGCCTGTGCGCCTGTGTGTGTGTGTGTCTCGTCTGCCTGTGCGCCTGTGTCTCGTCTGCCTGTGCGCCTGTGTGTGTGTGTCTCTCGTCTGCCTGTGCGCCTGTGTGTGTGTGTGTCTCGTCTGCCTGTGCGCCTGTGTGTGTGTGTCTCGTCTGCCTGTGCGCCTGTGTGTGTGTGTCTCGTCTGCCTGTGCGCCTGTGTGTGTGTGTGTGTGTCTCGTCTGCCTGTGCGCCTGTGTGTGCGCGCGTCTTGTCTGCCTGGTATTTATCATGTTATGGGACCAAATGTCCCCACAAAGATAGAAATACCAGTAAATTTTGACCTTGTGGGAACATTTAAGTCCCCACAAGGAAACAAGCTTATAAAACATACAGAATAAAATGTTAGCGGTTTCTTGTAAGGGGTAGATTTAGGTGTAAGGGTGGAGTAGAACATACAGTCTGTACAGTATAAAAACCATTACACCCATAAAACATGGACACACAACGTGTGTGTGGTCCTGCTCACCTGTGACCCTTGTCAAGAGTTTTGTCTAGTTTTCCCGTTAGAACGTTCCAGATGTACAGAACGCCGTCTGCAGAACCGGCCGCCACGTAACTACCATCAGGACTGAAAACACAAACAGAAGGGTCTGCTGATTAATGAGCTTTCAGTTGATGAAACCCAACTCATGCCACTAAATGTAACATTGACATTAAAATGATCTTTTGGCAGTCGTGAATATAATATACTTTGCTGCTTTTACCTGAACGTGACCCTGGTAAAGTCTGAACCGCACTTGAAACCTTGAGCGCTACAAACAAGAACATCTTGTTAGAACGCATTTCAAGTAGGAACAGCGAAGAGCAATGCATAATAAATGAACTATTATATAAAAAGCAGAAGCGTGCGTCACGCACTTAAACGTCTGCCTCACTGCATTGCTGCGCAGGTCGATTATTTTCACCAGATCGTCACGAGAGCAGGTCAGCAGCTCAGTCCGGTCGTGATTGAGGTCCAAAGACGTAACGCGTCCCAGTAACTCCAGCTCACGCACGATACTCTCCGCCCTAAACACCGGGAGAGACCCCAGAAGCGTTAGCGACCGAGACCCATCTCCGGGCGTTCTCCGCTCAGGTCCCGACTCACCTGATGTCCCAGAAACGAACTTTCTTATCGAAGTGTCCGCTCATCACACACTGCTCCGTGCAGACGATATCATTACAGCTAGAACCAGCAAACACCGTCTTCATGCCTGAGAAAAAGGGTTTTATTTATCAGACTTAATAGGTTGAAACTTCAAATTCCATTCAATAAACTGTCAACATGTTACACTTCTATTAACTTATTAAATATTACACACACACACACACTAACAACCTAACCTTACAACCTTAAAGTGTTTTTTAAAACAGAAGATAATTCTTTATAAAAACCTGGCTTTTCAAAAACTTTTGACTGGTCATTTTATTAAAAGCAGATATTATAATCCAATCTTAATGCAATTAATAGGAACTTAAATATGATATGAAAATTTAGTATGCCAATTTATACAAATCTCAGAAATGTTGATGCAATCCTGTTGAAAAATGTTAAATATAAAAGTAAAAGTAATGATATAATATTAAGTTCATATTAGTGCTGTCAAGTGATTAAAATCACATCCAAAATAAATTTTACTTAAGTTTGTAATATATATATATATATATATATATATATATATATATATATAAAACATTAAATTAATCAATTATTCAACAAGTTCTTCAAATGCATCTGAAATGAAAAATGTAAAAGTATTAATATAATTTAATTTTCAATGTAAAATTTTTCAGAATGCATGTTATTATATATATATATATATATATATATATATATATATATATATATATATTTTTTTTTTTTTTTTTTTTTTTTTTTTTTTTCCCAAAATCATTAAGAATCTTGCTGCATTTAAAGTTAAAAAGTTGAAAACGAATATTCAATATTGAGTATTAATACAATGAATAATATTTAGTTTGACACCCAGAAATGTTACAAAAATATTTCTTTAAAGAATAAAGCAAAATATCTTAAATGCGGCGTAATTTTCCACTTATTTCCAAGCCCTATTTTCATCTCGGCAATCTCGTACAACCACCAGGAGTCTCTTACAGACTTTGCTGCGTAGGTCCCAGAGCTTGAGCGTTCGATCGTAGCTGCCGGAGACGATTCGAGCGTTATCGAGGAGAAACCGAGCTGATAAAACCTTCCCGCTGTGCCCGGTGAGTGTGTGCTTCAGGAAAAAGAAAATGCAACCAATTAAACGCATAGGCAGACCACTCGACCTAATAAAGGCCTGTCGTTACTAGTAGTAAAGCAGAACACAGGTCTCAGTATGATTCTTGAGATCAGCCGACCAGGCTCCTTCGGTCCGGCCCTCCTGCGTTTGCGTTTCTGTGGGATGTTTCTGTCAAGAATCTCACTCGATTCTCTAACAAGACTCTTATTGAGCAGAAACGTCCATCGTATCAGCCGACACACCAGACCAGGGCTGCACAACTAGAGCATGCTGGGAAAATTAGTGGAGCCGGCTGGGAGGGACGAGGACCGGAAGGAGAGCTGGACATCAGCCCTTTTACATCACATCACTGACCTTTGAGCCAACAAATGAGTTCACGAGACAATAACCTCCAGCTGTGCTTTCAATTACAAGAAACTAACCTTAACTTGCACAAACATTTAACTAATTGCATGCGTGCATTAAAAAAAAAAAACGACCAATTAACTATTAAATGCATGGATAAAACAAACCATTATATATTTTGTTGACCTAAAAACTTATTAATATTTACATCCGAGCGTGCATTTAGACTAAAACAAGCACTAAGGCATGCTTGGCTGCGTTTCCTGTAAAATGCTCACCCGCAGTCTGTAGTCGTCAACCGTCCAGATTCTGCTGGCAAAGTCATTCGACGCAGCCAACAGATACGAGCCCTGCAGAGCACCACAGTAAAAACCACTTTGATTTCATTCTGTTCATCAACGGTTGAGTTTTAGTAAGATGTGCATTAAACACAGCTCATGTTGTAGGCAGATTTTTGTGACTTTTAGCCCATATCTATCACATCAGGGTTGAGGTCATCTATTTATGAATCTTTAGCAGATAAAGGCCAGTCTGATTTCTGTTTTTATACATTTTAACAAATGAAAAATTGCCTAATCAATTCAAAAATATTTACAATAGAATATTGGGTAACGCTTTATTTTAAGGTGTCCTTGTTACAGGTGCTTATTATTACAATAATAATAAATTAAGAAAAGTGCAAGTAACACTAAACCTTAATTTAATCCTAACCATATAGCAAGTACACACAGCCAATTAATTAATTTCATATATATATATATATTTTTTTTTTTTCCTTTTTAAATTTTTATAGAGAAATTTCAGGCTTAGTCTAACCAGCAAATTAAGTTAGTTTTTTTTTTTTTACATAAGAGTTTCAGTGTGTATTTGATAAGAGTTTTTATCAATTAAAATATTAAATAACTCGCATTCATTTAAAAAAAAAAATGGTCAAAAATCTACACCAATTTCTTTAATTTCCAACACAGTATACAATGGATTTCCTCAATACCTTCAGTTTTTTTGCATTATAAAAATAATAGGGCTCTAGTTTGACTGATGTCAAATACTGCTCTCTTTTATTAGCCACCGTATCCTTATTTAAAGATGTGCTGTAGACTGAATAACTCACCGCACTATCAAACTCTATACTGGTGATACCGGCATTGCTGCCCGTCAGCGCTCCTTTAGGTTCACATCGGCCTGGAGGGAGAGGGAGAGAGAAAAAACGCTTGTAAAACCCCACACAGACAAACCCGGGCATCTAACGCTTCTTTGTTTCAGGAGGAAACTGAAGTTTCGCAGTTTCGTTAAACCTTGCGAAAGCGAGCTGGCGTAACCCACGCTTTAATCAGTTTCCTCTTTGAAACGACCGAAGGCCTCAGCTTGAAAACTTGAGATCATGAGCCTGTCCGACGTTCTCCTTCGGTCCGGCCCTCCCGTGCGTTGAGTTACTGTTTGACGCCGCTGCTATTAATCTTATTCATCTCCGAAAGACTACTAATATACAGCAGAAACATCCTTAATATCAGCCGCCACTCTGAGCCAGCGATGCACGACTAGAGCAAGCTGGTGTAAAACGAACCGAGGCTGCTGGGAAGGACCGAAAGACTTGAAGGAGACGAAGGCTTCGGACCTTTTACATCTCATCACTGACCTCTGAACCCTCACGAAACACGATAACATAGGTGTACAGTACCAGAAACGACCTCCCAGAGCTTCACCCTGCGGTCCATGCCTCCCGTGGCAAGCAGACGAGAACCGGGACTGAACCTGACGGCGTTCACTTCTCCATCGTGGGCGTCCTGCGCGCAAAATAAGAGCATGGCTTTCACCGTTACGCTTTTAGAGACACTTCAGGGTCAAACGAATCACCGACTATTGGTTTGCATGCAATTTTTCAAACCGATTCGTGCTAAAACAGAGGGCTTCTGTCGTAGTGCTTGCCAGAGAGCAAAAAAACTAAATAGGAGAAATAAAAAAATTAATTACATCCTTTAAGTTGTGAAGTGTCATGGTAGGATTTAAAAAAAAAAAAAAAAATTATTTATATATTTATATATATATATATATATCTCAATTAAAAATGTAATTCAAAAATAAGACATTTTATTTGAGAAATACAATTAAATGTAAGATTAAAAATTAACACATACACATTAAAATTCGCAAAAACAATTGCCAATAAACTTCATTTATATAAAAAATTTTTTCCCCATTTGGTATTTCACATATGCATAGGGTTTAAACTGTCCTGCTCATTTTTGTGTTCGAGATAAACGGCGCACAGACACAAAATAAGAGCTTTTTCCAAACTGCACTGAAACCGATGAGGTTCAACGGGGGAAGTCTTCATGACCCAACACCAACTGCTGCAATTTTTGCAGCTTTTACAAAAACGCATCCGAGTTGAAACCTCGCATTCATTTCCCCAAATAAGAAATATTCACAAACTTTGAAAAAGAAGTGATTTTCAGGTCTCAGCTTGAAAACTTGAGATCATGCACCAGTTTAAAGCTCTCCTCCCGTCCTCCATCCCTCCTTCGCTCCGTAGTTCTGTTGGATGCTGCTGTCGAGGTCTCGCTCGCGTCTCTAAAAGACTCTTACTCAGCAAAAACGTCCCTAATATCAGCCGCCGCCTCGCGCCAGCAACGCACGACTAAAGCATGCTGGGAAAAAAAACGAAGAGGGGCTGCTGGGAGGCGCACGAGAACCGGGAGGAGACCTGGGTTTCAGACCTTTTACGTCACATCACTGACCTTTCGTCGAAAGAGAAATGAGGAAAGCGACACTCACGAAGACGTGCAGCGCGGTGGAGGGAACGCGGACGTCGGCGCACGCCGGAGGAACCTCTGCGCTCTCAGGAGACGAGCCGAACGAGTTCACCGAGCGACGTCTTCTAAGGGAGAGAGAGCACACGCGTCACACGGGCTGCGCTGAGCTCCTTCGGCGGGGTCTAGACGCGTCCATCACGGACTGGAGCGTTTAGAAATGCGCGACTGAATCGGTAACATTGGTTCCGGCAGGACGGCGTTTTAGGAGGAAGTCGAACAAAACCGGCACAAAAAATAAAGCTTGGGCGGGTGATATGAACGTTTAAGGTTATATTGTAGCTTGCTTTTATTTTAAAAGATTCGATACTGAAGGCGTTTTATTTTCAGAAATTATATATATAGTGATAAATAGCAATTTTATAAATGGCCATGTTGTATTTTGTTAGCGTGCTTTAAAGAAAAACTAATTTTTAGAACAAGTAAACAGCAATTGAGACATTCAAATAAACCATAACTACATGCATTTAAGCATTATATTAATGAATTAACAATATGCACTTGATTTGTGTGAACCGCTAAAATTAACAATATGCTTAAAAACATGCAAAAACTATTTAAAAAGCAAACATAAAAGACTAAAGAGAACAAAATGTAAATAAATACATATAGTATAACACCCGGCATAGCTTCTATTCCACTAATATTTCCTAGTTTTGACTTTTTATGAGGGCATATTGTAAATGCATCATCTTTTTATGGTCTATTATTATTATTATTATTTCATATCTTTCCATAGCCATGCATGCATGCACACGCGTGTATATTATATGTATATAATAACCGATAAATAATATTGTTATTCAATTAGTGAATGCAAAACCAGATGACTATTTTAACTGGAAGATCACCCACCCAGTCAAACACACACACACACACACACACACACACACACACACACACACACACACACACACACACACACACACACACACACACACACACACACACACACACACACACACACACACACACACACACACACACACACACACACACAGAGCGACGGGCAGCCTGCAATTATCACAAAAATGATTGAAAACAAAAAAAATAGAGCGGCATCCTGCAGGGAATTACACACACATATGAGAAACAGGAAGGGTTCGGAGCGGTTACCCACAATCCTTTTCACAGCCCGTCTGAAATATAATTCTGTTAGCATGCTTCTGGAGTCACTTTCATACACACACACACACACACACACACACACATCCTGAAACCACAGTGTGCATCACCTGGAGTCAGATGGGACGAAACCAGGTTGGACAGAATCAGACAAGCTGCAGACACAGAGAGAGTGTAGAATGAGACACACACACACACACACACACACAGAGTTGAACAGGACAACCAAGCACACACACACACACACACACACACACACACACACAGGAGTTACACAAACATGTCCAGGCCAAACTAAGAAAATGTTTTTACCCATTTTAGGATCATTAAAATGCTTTGCATCATTTCTCTTAAGATTATGAACTAAAACATGACCTAGAGATGTTCTAGACTGAAAAAAAATAAAATAAAGAAATAAAGAAACATTTGTGCCCGTACACACAGACTGAGACGTACCCGAAGATATTAGAGATGGAGTCCAGCAGTCCAGCCGGAGGAGGAGGCTGAGACACTCGTCTACTGAGAAACAGACACACAGCGTCAGCTCCCGCGCTCACAGGAGAACAAGAGATGTCTGGAACTAGAGAGTGTGTGTGTGTTCACCTCGGCGTGCGACTGATCTGTCTGCTCGGCGACGTTTCACCGGTCCCGCTCGTTGCCTTCCCAGCATCCTCCGAGAGAACTTCGATGTCATCATCTCTAGACCAGCCGGAAAACATCAAAAGACATTTAACACGACTCCAAACGGCTATAGAAACCAACCAGGAATTTCACTGAAAACTAAAAATAATTGAGACATAAAAATACAGATCCAAAACCTAACACACTTAACTAAAATTAAGTTTAAAGTAGTTAAGTAAAAAAAGTTTAGGTAAAAGCACAAAAATGAATAAAAAAAAAAAAAAAAAAAGAAATAAAATGTAAAAAAAAAAATAATATTTGTTAAAAATATTTTTAATTTTTAATGTGTATATATATATATATATATATATATATATATATATATATATATATATATATATATATATATATATATATATATATATATATATATATATCACCTCAAATACTATTAAAAATTATTTATTTATTTTTTTTACTTTTCTTCATTTGAGTGCTTTAACGTGTTCATTAAACTTTTAAAAACAACCAAAGTTTAGACCTGCTGTTTGTAAAATCAACTAAAATAAAAAATTTGCACATTCAAAACTGAATATAAAAATATACAGCAAAAGCTAAATTGAAATATTATTTAAAAAAACAAAACAAAAAAAAAACACTGAAAAGCATATAAACAATGCTAAATAACGCTGTACTTTCACAACAGGTTTTCTATTGACAGACCATGACTTTAACAAGCTGTTGTCTAAAACCTCAAACTCACTGAATCATAAAGAAATGCTTCTGAACTCAATCTTACGGCTCTATGGGAAGAGGTTCCTTCGCTGCGTCTGCCAACTCCTTCTGAAGCTTCGCTTGCCTGCGCCTACGATGAATCAGAAACACCGTTTAAACACTCATTTAAACTCCCAGCCCGTTTCAAACAACCAATCAGGTGGGGAATCACACGGTGCGCTCATTTCTGCATGGAGGGTCAGGAAACGAGCGCCTTTTTTCAGCATAGATGGTGAGAACGTGATGGGCGGCAGCCAATCAGGCATTTCTATTGTTGTTAAACGACCCTTAACGACTGATCAATCAATCAGCAAGATGGAGAGAGTGTTCAGCTCACACACACACACACACACACACACACACACACACAGGCGTTAACGACTGCCATATACGGCTCTTTTTACAAACATGATGACCTTTTATTGTGTTAAACAGTCCTGAATCACAACCAAAATAAAAGTTCTTGTTTACATAAAATTTTAGTGTATATTTATTATGTATATGGGTCAAAAAAAAAAAGGTATAATACTGCTTTAAATTGTTGTTGTTTTACCACAAAAAAATCTGTTTAATTTAATTGCATTTTTGCTTTTCTGAGCCAAAAAATAAATATCACACATTTATTAAATTCATCCACTAAAATGCCATCCAGCGTAACAATCACACATTGTCACACATTTACGGTACATTGAAAGATGAATTACTTTCACCCTAAATACTAATTAATTAATTTTTTTTTTTAATTTGCCACAGAATAAAAACTTTTACCTATTTGTCAGTAAGACTGTAACTCATTTAAAACAATACAATGTAAATGCTTCCTTGTTCTTTTATTTATTTTAATGCGCATAAGTCAGAACAACCATGATGTTTGAATTTTTATAAATATATTATGGCAATGTAAAATCATTTCAACCAAATTATTCTCCAAAAAACGTATTTAAGTAGACGGTTTACTTACATCTAAAGTGTTTTCTATGGGCATAAAATCACTTTTGTGAACTCTTTTGATGTGGACATATATACACATATATACATATACATATATACAGTACATACATACATACATACATATATACATATATATATATATATACATATATACATATATACATATACATATATATATATACATACATATATACATATACATATACATATATACATATACATATATACATATACATATATATATAAATACACACATGTGTACTGCATTTAAAATATGCATATATAGTATAAATTATATGAATATATCTCTGTATGTGTGCGCATTTATATAAACATCATATATATATATATATATATACATATACATACACAAAGTACACACACACACACACATTACGCAAACCATTTGAATGCAAAGATTTTAGTGAAACAGAGAGTGTGCTTCTAACCTGGAGTCCTTCTCGTTCTCTGCGTTGAGTCTGTTGGCCTCCTGCGCTTTCTCGGCCATCCAGCGCGTCACCAGCTCCTGATTGTCCTCTGTGGTTTTCCGTAGTTTCTCCTCCAGGGCGCTGAAGGTGATCTGCAGGGCGTCGTACTCGTCTCGCAGCGTCTGATTGGCTCGTTCCAGATCGGCCAGAGAGTTGCGGAGCTCGCGACACTCTCCTTCCAGATGAGAGATCTGCTGCTGATACTCCAGCATCCTGACAGATAGGTAGAAAACATTCACATACCGCAGATCATAACCCCCCACACACACACACACACACACACACACACACACACACACACTCACTTGGCTTCATTACTCTGGATCTCTTTGTCTTTCTGCTGAATCTGGTTGTTTAGTTCAATCACGCTCTGGGCCAGCTGTAAAAAGAGAAGAGACTTTCATTGCCATGTTTTTACTTCAAAATTATTTTAAAATATTTATATACGAGCATAGTGTCTGCTTATATTTGAAATTCAATTTGCTATTTATATTTTGTTTCCCATTTCGAGTTTTTTGGTGGAATTTAGTTGCATTTTTGGCCATTTTATTAGGGTTTATATATATATATATATATATATATATATATATATATATATATATATATATATATATATATATATATATATATATATATATATATATATATATATATATATATATATATATATATATATATATATATCAAAAATACTAGTAATAAAAATTGTTGTACTTAAATTAGAAATTAAAACCTAATTAATGCAAATATTCAGGAATTTTTTTGTTTTGTTTTTGCATTAATTCTCGTTAATGTTTTAGCAATTTTATTTGTTTTTATGGTTCTGGTTTCAGTCGATCATATTTTAATTCAAATAAAAATAATCGTCTTTTATAAACACATAATAAACAGCCATATTCGTCTAAATGTTATTTTACAAAAACATTTAAATATACAAAAAATGTGATTGATGATTAAAATTAATTAAATGGCCAGTTAGAACTGATTCTAACGCTATTATTGCTTTTAAATTTGTTAAAGGTTATGTCATATAATGCAAGACAAAAAATGTGAAGCTTGTGGAGTGGCCTGGCGGGGTCAGGCTTAAATGTGTGTGTTTTTCAGAGCTGATGTTCACCTCTCCTCGTTTCTTGTGCAGCTCCGTCAGCTCCTCCTGATGTTTAATTCTCATCTGAGCCATTTCCTGTTGCAGGGAATCACTGCGACCGCCCTCTACGCCCGGACTAAACACACACACACACACACACACACACACAGATCATGTTACCTTTATGTGTTCATAATGACATAATTCAAAAAGGTTTGCTCTTCCCATGACGCTCATCTCCTCTCTTCAATGTAAAATATTGAGGATTAAAAATAAGCCACTAAACTCGGGCTCAGAGCTCTTTTGAGTCAGAACCGATGGAGAATGTTTTCCTATAAGCACCTGAGGTCGTGTCTGTTCTGTTGCTCAAATTTTTCGGTCTGAAGGCGCTCAGAAAACACAACCTGAAGATCAGACTTCTCCAACAACCGGTTATCTGGAGACAAAGAAAAATTGAAAAATTATGTATTGAAATGAAATCAGACAGGAGAATAATGTTATATGTATATGCATATATATATATATATATATATATATATATATATATATATATATATATATACACACACACACATATATACACACACACACATATATACACACACATACATATATATATATATACATACACGATATTATATATTTTGTTGTTTTTGTTTGGGTCAAACACTTATTTTTCTATGCACTATATTTACTTGCATTCTTTTTTGGAATGCTTAATTATTAAATATGTACATAATGTTTTTATTTAAATATTTAATATTTAAAGATGGGTAAAAGTATTATTATTTTTATTACTTTTTTTAAACCAAATAAATACAGTTTTTCAGATTTTTATAGAATGAGCTCAGATTTCAAAACAAAATCACAAACTAAAAATAATAAATAATAATAATAATCTAAAAAAAATAAATCAAACAATTTACTATTATCACTGCTAACAAATAATCTCATGTCACGCTACAATAACTAAAAACAAACAAACAAACGACTTTGTAACTAAGTGTTAAACTGTTAAAGATGCGTGTATCTTACACTGGTGTATGATCTCCTCAAAGGCCTGGCGCTGAACTCGGTCTCTCTGTTTCAGCTGCTCCACAACATGACGTTTCCACAAACACTCGACTCTACGGCCCGCCATCTCCTCCTACACACACACACACACACACACACACACACACACACACACACACACACTATTCCAGTGAACCTAAATCAAATACAATTAACCAAGAGCACAGCGTTTCTCAATTCAGGGCACGTTCGACCCATGGGAAAAGAGGAACATCTCTCCTCAACGCAGAAGGAAGTGACTCAAGTTCAAACTCAAGAAAACGAAATTTTTAAAACACACTGATCCCAGCCAATCCCTCTAAACTATTTGAGAAGGTAGGTTACTTTTCATCAACGCCCACGAGATCACCAATGCGCATTCAGACGACACAGTCGTGCATTTTACTTGCACCAATGCTCTGCCCGAAACGGACTGAATTTATTCGGTTTACGTTATTGATCAGACACGAGCGGCGATCAGTGGAGCAGGGTTCATATGAATCGGATCATGAGATCTGCCTTGTCATTCCGGCTGCAGGATGGAAATAAACCTGTTGTGATGCTCGATCACGTGTGCTGAAGACATGACCGATTACCCATAAGACCTATTTCAAACGGGTTAAATGGAAAACGCAAACAATAATCCGAAAAACCTGACAGATCTCATACAGGCATGATGCAAGCAAATCAAACTGATCGTTTGTGGCAGCTACTCACTGAATAAACCACACAGTGTGCGATCTGATTACAAACAGCGTGGTTATTAATAAATAATCTGCTATGGATGCGGTTTTTACCGATTTTAATGCGATTTATCAGATCTGCACCGGCTAATCGCTGCACTTGACTTTCACTTTCGATAAACAGCAGGTTTACTTTACCTCACAGGATCTAAACGCGTCTCCGCTAGTTCAGACGGACTCTTCTTAACGATAAAAATGATTAATCCGACTATTAAGAGCCGAACCGTGTCATAATAGGTTTAATCGAACAGGTTTCATGCTAACCCACTCCTGACTGAAGGATCACGGACGCCATTTTGGCTCTACAGTCGTATGTTTCCTGCCGCGCCGTCGCGGGACATTTACGTCACGACCGCGTGCTTCCCACGTTTTCCCTTCAAAAAAAACAAACTTTATTTGAAGCATGCATGACTCATGAATTTAAAAAAATAAAAATAAAAAAACGAACAGAATAAATGCACAATATGGAGAGGGTAACCAAATAAAATATAAAATAAAATAAAAATAAAAACTCAAAAACGAAGTAATTCACTAATATGATTATTCTCAGCATATGGTCAGCCAATTACAATTATTTCTGCTGTTGGAAGCGTTTTATATTCAATATATTATAGGTTAACATTTCAAACAGATACAAATGCTGTTCCCATATTATTTTGGTTGAAATAATATATTTATTGTGGTTTAAATGCATATGTATGCAAAAAAAAAAAAAATCAAGATATGGTTTATAAATGTTTTGTTTTATAAATCTTTATTGTCATATCCAATCCAAGGTCTGATAAGTAAAACATTTAAAAAGAAACTGTTTGCAAAAACTTCACAGCAATGTTTACACACACACACACACACACACACACACACACACACACACACACACACACCAGCAATTTCAGAAAACAATAAGCTTTTCCAAACAATAGAACAGACCATGTAACATTTATATAACAAAAATTTACATGACATAAATGTTAATTGAAAAAGAGAGATTAATGAGAACCAAATGTACAGAATAGGGGATTTAAGTGATGGTTTAAAGCAATATTATTAAGATACTATTACAGTTTTCATTTTATTTCAATTCTGTTGTGTCTTTTTGTCAGTTGCTCACATTTTATTACAGTTTTCGTCTTAGTTAAGTACACCGAGGTAACCTAAATGAAAATAAGAGACATTGCCTTTGCAACCAGCCGAAATGAAAAAAGCCCGATCGCTCGACTTCTAAAATGCGAACACGACAGAAAAATACACACGTGCATCTACAAAAAGAGGCTCAGACGTAAGCTTTAGAGGCGCTGTTTTCTGTCGGCGCTGGCCTGTAGATCTTCTGCGGCTGTGAGCTGTAGTTATAGTTTTGAGACCTGAGAGAGAGAGAGAGAGAGAGAGAGAGATCAGAGAAGGTCACGGTGAGTTTCAGCGGTCCGTCTCTGGTACGAGCCTCACCGTGTCTGAGCAGGTCTGGAGCTCTTGAAGGCGGTGCAGAGGATTCCTCCGCCCAGTATAGCCAGCGCTCCCGCCGCCCATCCCAGATACAGACCGGCGCCCAGCTCGTACCTGAAAAAGAGCGGCTTTTACACGATAATCCATCTCCAGGAGCGCCTTTCAACCCCGCAAAAGCTACCCAAGACCTCTAAAATGAGGCCTTTTTCAGCGTGCATCGGCATAACGGTAGTCATATCACCAGACGGACACTTAGTGCGCAGAAAGCGGCTGGGCTTTACTCGATTCTCCCTCGTTTTTTTTCGAAAACCAGGATCTTTTGAGGAGCGTCCGTTTCCAGGCGCTTCTTCGAAGATCTACTCGGGCCTCCGAAACGTCTCGCGTCTTCCGGGGAGCCTTCAGCTCTTCCTCTCTCAATCGGCACAGCGTCGTACGTTTGGATCGTTTCAATCTGGTCTCACTGCAGACCGTCCCCCGGCAGCCATTTTGATCAATCAAATAAATCTTGCACCCGCCGACGCCGAAATCGTGGCATAATAACCTCACTATACCGGACTATATGAGTCGTAAAAGCCTGACGGATCGTTACTCACTTTGTCCCTCCGTAAAAAGGATCGTTGAACTCCTGAACGACTCGAGCGGCGTACCACGACACGGCCACCATGACGCACAGACCTGAGCGAGAGAACAGACAGAGCACGTGAATATGCGTATCTGATCACTCGGTAAGCGCGTGCGTTGTTACACCGACCTGACAGGATGAACTTGATTCCGGCGGTGAGGCTGATCTTGCCCTTCGTCTCCTCGGACGCGCTGCCCAGTTTAGTGCACTTGAGTCCCATCGAGGCCAGAACGACGGCCAGCAGACCCAGAATGAGAGCGATGATCATCAGGGCTCGACAGGCCTGGATGTATCCTACAAAACGCACACATCTCGCGTGAACGCATTCCATAAGCTTCAGTCATTTGCATGCCAACAAAAGACTAATTACACGAATGATAAAGCTTGAATATTACTATTATATATTTTTAAATATATGATTACCGAAGGGGCAAAACCATGGTATTCGCTCAGAAATAACGCGTCTTTCAAAAGGTAGGCTTCACTAATAAGTACACTTAAGTGTACACTAAAATATACCGTTCAGGTACAATACGTATAATAGAGGTAAATAAGTATGTAATAGTATGGTACTTTCACACTTATCGTACGCTCTCTGGAAAAAAAGTACAAAATGCTAAAGGTAAATTTTTGTACCTTTTTTTTTTTTTTTTTTTTTTTTTTAAGAGTGTAAAATAAATATCACAGTATCACACTTTTGAGTCCAGGTCATACTTCACACAAAAATAAAATGATCAAATATACTATTTATAATTAATTAATTATATTTGCATGCAAATATAATTATATATATATATATATATATATATATATATATATATATATATATATATATATATATATATATATATATATATAATAAAATATAAATAATATTTAAATAAATAACTTATTTTTTATTATATTTTAATTATATATATATGTATATATATATATATATATATATGTATATATGTATGTATATATATAATATATATATATATATATGTATATATGTATGTATATATATATATATATATATATATATATATATATATGTATGTATATATATATATATATATATATATATATATAAAAATTTATATATTATTTAAATAATAATTGCATATTTTTCATTGTAAATTTGTTGAAAATTTTGTCAAAACAGATTTTTTTTATTATGCAGAAAACAAGTTCATTATGTTTTTTCAAATCACGGGTGAGAAAGTTGTATTTTTCTTCAGAAATAACATTAAATTGAACTAAAGCGACCTTGAAGACGATTATAATTTTACAAAAAAGATTTAGATTTCGGGTAAATGCTGTTCTTTTGAACTTACCGTTCATCGAAGGATCCCGAAAATAAATGTACATTTCAATATATATATATTTATATAGGCTATATATATATAATATATATATATAGGCTATTTTAAATTACGGTAATATTTCACAATTACCGTATTTTTGATCAAAAGCAGCGTCAAATAAATTAAAAAAATATCTCAAATCCGTCCCGAAAACTAATATGGCGACATTATCTGAATATGGTAAAGATAAAGTGCTAAAGTAATAATCAAAAGCAAAAGAAATACAAAACTGTTCAGTGCATGCATACATTTTTTTTTTAACTGAATCCTGTCATTTTTAACATTTATTATAAATGAAACTAAATTAAATATATGACAAATTTGTTAAACGGCAACAAAACATGACCCTTTATCCCCCTCAATACATTTTTGAACAGCACAAACTCTAGTGAGTGTGTGTGTGTGTGTGTGTGTGTGTGTGTGTGTGTGTGTGTGGTGTGTGTTACCGGAAAGAGAGAGCATGGACTCAAACTGCTTGCAGTTTGTGATCCCGGTGCTAGCCTCCGAACACGACTGCCACAGGTTCTGATAATACCACACCGACGTGATCAGCTCATTCGCAAACGTCGACGTGCGCCACGATTCATTCAGCAGCGACATGAAGGAGAGCAGCCAGCCTCCCAAACACATCAGAAACCCCAGCAGCTGGACCCCCGTCGACATGATTCACCAACTCCACACAAATACTCCCAATTCAATCCGCACCGCACCGAGCGCCGGACCAGGATGGGAGCGTGTTCGACTGTCGGTGTGTTATAGATTCAAGAGCCATAAAACAATAAACTCTGGTCCCTCCTGTGTGGCTTTCACTAGATAACGCCATGGAAGTCAATACAGGAAGTGTCATGTGACCCAATGGAGAAAAGTTTGAGTTTGACCTCATAATAGCCTCTAAAAACCTTGACCTTTATAATAATGTAACGCTGGGGTCGAGGTGTATGCGGCTTTAGAAACTAAATGGTAAAACGAAACGGCAGGGTTGCCAGGTTTACACAACAAAACCCACCCGATTGCTACTCAAAACTAGCTCGGTTACTGCGGACGCTTCAACTTGCGAACGCGACAAAATTACCGATGTGTCGTAGCCCTGAACACATAAATCAAAATAATCGTTTTCCTGAACTCTAAATTCCGCCCAAGAGTTAAACAGCAATACTTCTGAGACACATCTGCAGAAAACCGCGCCGTATTCTAGAGTAAAGGTGTGTTTTATGAGTTTTTATGACTGGTTTAACCCGGTTTTGTCACAGGATTGAGCCACAGCCGTCCAGTAAAACGCTCACGATACTGTATCACTGAAACCGGGCAGCAGTGTGACGTAATGGAGGCCACGTGGAGGGCGTATCTCACCTGGAAGGCCCAGAACGGTCTTGAAACTCTGGCAGTGAACGGCTCCGAGCGAGTTAGACGCACACGTCACCCACAGGCCTTCGAACTGAGAGCTGGCCGTCACCACTGCATCTCCGTGACTGGCCTTCTTCCACACGGCTGAGTTTGTGGAGGTGGACTCCAGGCACCAGCCCACGATTCCCAGGAACATTCCCATCAGCTCAAACACCATGGCTGCCATCCTGAGAAGAGCAAACAGCTTTACATGCATTTACATGGATCATACAAAGTGCATGCAAAGATATTTACAAAAAAAAAAAAAAAAGTAACCCATGCATCAGAAAAGTTGCTGCAGGGGGGGGTGAAAACTTTTGAACCGAATGAGAATAAGATGTTTTCTGTAGCACCGCCCCTCGGAGCGCGTCTCCCAGAAGACGAAATAAGCAAAACTTACCCCGATCTTCAAATTCAAAAAGTTTTGGGCCCGCGGATCTTAACGTTCGAAGCTCCTGCAGTAGTTGCGTGCGAGTCCCTCAGCTGTCCTCGGTGTGAGAAAATGGTTCTCGAAATCACGCAGTCAGTGCTAGAGAGGGTTCAGATATGAAAAACAAGCTGGAAACCCCACGAATGACGGAGCTGGAGGATTTTACTTAAGGATAGCGGCTAGTTTAACACACGAACGACCATCACCAAAAATAATAATAATAATAATAATAAATGAAACAGTCCGGCTATCAACAGACAGTATTAAGGATCGATATAAACTTTTGAATGGGGTAATATTTGATCAATTCAGCCATTGTTTTGTACCGTGTAAACAGCTTTTATGGTAAATATCATATCCAGAACAGTATAAAAACAAAGTAAGATGCATTTTGCATGATCCCTGCATTTTATGAATTTCATAAAACAAACATTTTGCAAAGTTTTGCTTTATAGGGCTCCTAATTTTCTGCATTGCTGCCGAAGATGCTCCTTCACATCAGTATATTGGATTATGGGTTCTTTGAAGCAACAGAGAACCAGAAAAGAAGTGAATTAAACTGGTTTTACAGCGTCTTGCCTTATATTTCTATCAAAGCTTGACACAAACGTTAATGAAACCCCAGTTATTTATCTGATTTAGACATTACGCTGACTTCCACATCACACCTCAGTGAAATTTCTTTTTAAACAAACACTTTCTCAATAATAACAAAGGTGACCCTTTTATGACCATAAACTCCTGCAAAGAACTATTTCAGCATAAAGATCCTTCAGGCTGATTCGATTCCAAATAGAACTATTAATATCATTAAAGAACGTTTAGGCATATTCATGCATGCTCTGTTCGTGAAATGCTGGACTTCAAACCCTTGTGAAATAAAAGCACATCTTGAAGTGCTCAGTGCAGCAATTTATTAATCTAATAACGTGCATTACAAATGGGATTCGCTAACGATGAGGTATATTTGTTATTCTAATATATATCTACAATTGAGTTTTTGATTCATATTTTATTATGCGCATGTTTTTTTTGTTGCTTTAGTAATTTTATACTAGTTTTTTTTGTAGTTATCGAGCTTTACTAGTTACAAATACTAAATATAAATGAGAAATATCGCCTTGGCAACGAAACTAAAATCAGTCGATGTGTTTTGTGTATCTTATTTGTTAGCATTTAAATTAAAGATTAAAAAAAGCATCTTCACAACAGCGTATGCGACATATTTATCAGTTCAGACCCGAAGCACAATCAGAAATAGCTACATTGGTAAAATAATCATTTACACGCACCTGTTTGGATCCCAGCGGACCGTGACCTGATAATCAAGAACACTTTTGTTAGGTTTCCCCTGAAATCGTGGACTGCGAGCGGGGTTTCTGTCTATATGTAAGACAGCAGCGATGGACGAGTGTCACTGTGTTAATATTGGCTTAAGGTCAATAACCCTGAACAAAATCGAATCCGCTCCCAA
This sequence comes from Puntigrus tetrazona, assembly GCF_018831695.1. Taxonomy (NCBI): domain Eukaryota; kingdom Metazoa; phylum Chordata; class Actinopteri; order Cypriniformes; family Cyprinidae; genus Puntigrus; species Puntigrus tetrazona. Next base: position 23,379,143 of record NC_056713.1, on the reverse strand, counting down.
ACACAAAAAAAGAGGGCAGAGATATGGCCTTCTGTCCAGATGAGACTCATCTCTCGGGTCAGGGTCATCCGTCTGTTTCACACACTCCCCAGGACAACGATTACACCGTAACACACAACGTGAGGGCAAACATGCTGCTTTTGAAACACCCGCAGACAGCATTTATTTGACCAAAAGTGAAATATTACTCTCAATCCAAAATAACCGTTTTCTGTCATCTATTTCCACGATCAAAGCATCATTGCTAGTCTTCAGGGTGGCATGAAATCATTCTGAAATGCTGGTTTGCTCAACAAACGGCGGATACGATTCTTTAAACAGAACGGCCTCTTTTTCTTAAAGTACAAGTTCACTGCCTGCGTTGACGGTCAGTTTCGATCAATGCGTCCTCGTTGGGAAACAGGGAAAAATACCAATCCAGGCCGAAAAAAAGCATTATATGCTAACATTAGGCTTCGCTTTATTTTTGGGGCGAAATACGGGGGAAACCTTAACCTTAACGAGTGACGTGCGAGACTCAGGAATGAAGGACGGGATGGAAGTTAACGGATGATAACTGGGAAACAGACGGGCGATACAATGACTTCACGAAAGCACGAGGAAGTGGAAAACGGACGCATCGTTCGTGAGCCGTTATGATACCACGACTGTTACTGAACTTTGGTCGATCTGAGAAAACAACACTGAAACGGTTTCTACTGATGAGATGTATAGAGCGTGTGTGTGTTATAGAGAAACAGGGTTAATCATTCACTTTTAACAAGGACCAAAGTCCCATCAGAAAATAAACAAAAGGGAAGCAGAGCGTATTACACACAATCATAGCAAAGAGAACAAAAGCCGGCACCTGATCACTTCTGACAACGGCGAAAACTGACTTTTAAATCATTTTATTTCTCAAAATGACAGTTACAGACTATTTAAACATTTAAGTTTCTGTACAAGGTCACTGAGGCGTATAGCGCCCTTAGGGCTGTGTGCCGAAGCCCCGCCCCTTAGGTTACGTTTGCATTTTTAACCGAGTGGGTGGGGTTAGTTGGAAGCGGAGGCGGGGCTTAATGACATCACAGCAATACTAAAGTTACTCGCCGTGACTGAAACGGACCTCACTCTATGACTCTCTCACAGAACAAAAAAACTGAGTACGAGCTTCAAGTGCATCTGCGTCAGTGTGTCCGTGTCCATTTCTCAGATTGTTTTTTTTCTTCATGTCACCTGCTCAGCGTCTACCCACGATGCATGGCTCTAAATCGAGCCGTTGCCGCCAGCGCCGGGGCCTCTGGATCTGAAGTCATGCCACATCTTCACCAGCGGCTCTCTGTTCTTCCAGATGAGCTCGTGACCGTAAACGATGTACCAGCTAGAGGAAGAGATGCACATTGAAGTCAAAGAAAATTAAAATGCATGTCTTTAAATGTTTACAACTGCTAAAATGACCTATTAAGTGGTCAATCGATACACATCCTTTACACTGCCTGCTGTTTTCCATACCAGCTTATTATAATGAACTAAAACCACAAAAATTATTTTGAGCTAAATAACGTTAACTAAAATGAAACTAAATGCAAAAAAAAGCTTGACTTGAGGTTCACTAAAATAAATTCTAACTAAAACTAAAAAGAATAAATACAAAAGACAAAAGATGAATAAAAAAAAATAAAACTTAAGTGAAACTAAATTGAAATTCAATTTAAAGTGAAAACAGCAAATATAAAAATAAAATCTGTCATAAATTAAATGTCATATACCAACAAACATTAACAAAAACTATAATAGTATATTAATTATACTGAATTAACCCTGGTAATCTGCCAGTAGCACAAGTACTTTGGCAGTGTTATATTAGTATTATTTTTAAACTATTAAAATATATATATAATGTATCATATTTTATTTTAATATTATAATTTTATATCCTCTCTCTAATCTCTATCTATATATATATATATATATATATATATATATATATATATATATATATATATATATATATATATCTATCTATCTATATATATATCTATATCTATATCTATATATATATATCTATATATGTATTTTCTCTTCTTTAATATAATCATTTATTATAAATATTACTATAAATATTAAATAGTTTTTCTAATTTATTTTATTCATTTTTAATCATCAACATTTTTCATTTTCATCAAACATCCATGTCAATTATTTTTAATGAACAAAAACAATGTTCAATAGAAACAAGAGAAGAACAGTAATTCCCGCCAAAAACAGCAAGACCGATCTGACTGTGAGCGAAAAAGCAGAGACAAATCACTCACATGCCGAATAAAGCTCCACCTAAATGAGCTGCATGATCAAAAAAACGCCATCCCAGAATCAAGCCTGCGGTATCCAAGGCGACGATCGCCTTGAGAGCCTGTTGGCAGACGTAAGAGTTTGGCCACGGCTACTCAACAACACCACACACACACACACACACACACACGAGCAGACTCACGCTTCCGGCGGTGAAGGTGTACATGGGGAGGAAGATGATGGCCAATTTGGCTTCAGGCATTTTGGTGCAAACGGCTGCTAGGACGGCCATGATGGCCCCTGACTGACACAACATAATAATCCGCTCACTGCATCCATATGGATCCTGAAATGTTTAGCGAGAACAAGCACTCACCGCTCCCAGGGAAGGACCGAACCGCCCGGTCGCTGTTTTGCACACGTAACTGACGAAGGTAGAGACCACACCTGAGAGCAGACGAAACCCAACAACATAAACGGATGCATCTCTCTCAAACGAAGGAGATCTGTTAAACGGCGCAGACCTGCGGAGAGGTAGAGCGCCACGAACTGCTCTTTTCCCATCATGTTGACGATGCTCGAGGAGAAACTCCACAGCACGTACATGTTAGCCGCCACGTGGAAGAGAGAATAGTGACTGAAGATGGAGAGCAGCATGGGCCAACACAGCGCCTCTGAAACCAGATCACAATCCAGATTAAACCAGTCCAGGTGAAACAACAACGCAATCTGGATTAAACGGCATTGCTAATATCACAGTAAAGATTTCTGCATAAAAATCCAGATTAAATAACCGTATAAAGCAGATTAGAATAAATAACCAGATCTCAATTCAGATTAAATAACGGCATAAAGCAGAGATGAATCCGGATTAAATAAATGCACAAATCAGATTGAATTACTGCAAACCAGACCAGAATCCATAATAAATAAATGCATAAAACGGATTAAAATAAAGAATAAATTATTACAAAATCACAAGACAGCATGAACCAGTACTTAAAAATATTTAATTTTATTTTTACTTAAATGCTAGTTTTTCCAGTTTCTTTCCTCTTTTTAAAAAAATCACTTTTAAATAACAAAAATGTTTTTTTTCAATACAAGCATAGCACTGATATATTAATAGTTAGCAGATATTCTGTGCATAATGCAAATTAATACTACATCCAGTTTCCAAAAGACTCGTTATCATCAATTTGAGAATTTAGCCCACATTAAAATAACTGGAAACATGCAATGAGACCTTTCTAATCCAATTTAAAATTCCTGGCGTGGAGGCGATGTAAACAAAACTGACCTTGAAAGAGATTTGTTATTCAGATGCAGCGCGTTATGAAAGCAAAACTCACTGGAGGAGGGGTTAGATGTGAAGTACTTGACCATGGTGCGCTGCAGAGAAGGAACTCTCCAACAACAAAACACCAACGCGTTCGCTGCAATGATGCCTGAGAGAGAGAGATTTGTTCAGATGGAAGAGTGCGCAGAGAAACAGACGGGCAGCATCTGTTTATTCCCTAAAACTGTACCAAACTGCTCATCTGTGTAACATGGATTGGTTTGCGTCATTCAGACTCACCTGTGACTGTTTTCTGCCCGTCACTTAAACTGTTCCACCACTGATTCACCTGCAGAACAACAGACGTATGTTAAAACACACACCTGAGGTCAAAGGTTCACGCCCCTCCTTCAGAACGGAGTAAATCTAGCTTATTTAGTCTTCTGGGAAACACGTAGCTATCTCCTGTAGCCTCCGTAGGGCAGTACTAAACGTAAACAAAATATGATGTTTTGGCGAAACATGAAAAACGTACACGTCTCCATTCCGTTCAAAAGTTTTCAACCCCTTCCCCTCGGCTCTTAAAGGAACACTTCACTTTTTTATAGACTCATTCTCCCTCTGTTGTCCTCGGTGTGAAAAGACAGGATCTCAAAATTATACAGCCGTTGTCGGAAAGGGCTCAAAAAAAAAAGTGGATCAACGTATTGGGATGCAAACTTTTGAACTGGGTCAACTATTATTATTTCCTCTTGCGGACTACATGCCTTCTGCGTGAAATATCTTATTCGGGTTCTGTACTAAATAAAAGCACGCATTTTGTATGATTCCCTTTTATTTTGGTGAAACAGTTAGCGTTTAGCAGATTCTGAAAGGGGCCGTGCGCATTTCGACCTCAACTGGACACGTCCACTGAACGGACACGCACCTGCTTGCGTAAATCTCCTTGTTTCTGGGGCCGTATCTTCTTCAGCCAGTCCGTTTTGACGTCGTCAAAATAACTCTGCACGCGGGATTTGAGACTTTCGTAC
>NC_056713.1:23359562-23369562 GCF_018831695.1 Puntigrus tetrazona | reverse complement strand
AAGGGATGTCCGTTTGAAGAAACCTAATTGCTGTACGTAAGATGTGTGCATCATTTAAACGCACTTGAAAAGTCATTATTTTGCAAACCCTATTCTCTTCATATTTTATATGAAATTTGTAGAATAACAATTTCAAGTTAATTAGTCCTTTATGGTATAGAGTTCAGATAAAACCCTGCCACTTGCAATAGCTTTACTTTTTAACCTCAACAAGTTAATGAATGATATAATGATGCACATGAAATGATAATTGTTTGAATTAAATAATACATAACTTATCTGCCAATTCTCACTATTAACTAACCATAACTTAACTATGCTTTACCTTATCTTACTACCGCTTATTAATACGTATAATAAAGTATGGTTGTTGACAATTAACTTTAAGAAGTGGGTGGGATTAAGGATTTAGAATAAGGTCTTTATTATGTGCTTTTTAAGTAATAATACCCAACCAATATCTCTCTAATAGTCATGTTAATATTTCGAATAGGTCTTACCAAAATTCATATTAATTCACCAAAGTATTTTAGTAGCGAGAAGGGTACATAAAAAGCATGCTTTTTAAAGTAAGATTTTAAATTCTGATGTTAATTCTATGCGGTATTAAGTTCAGTTACATAAAAAAAAAGCAACAACAGCTGTAGTTGCAATAATTTTTCTATTAAAAAAAATTATGGTAAGAATATTTTAAGTTTTACAGTTGTAACTCCAATTTACAGTTAAATACCGTAATTTAATTATCTGATATAATGTTAATATATATATGAACGTATATAGAAGGTCATTCACGCAAGCAATAAACTTAAATAATGCAATAAAAATTAATTGAGCAACACTAGCTATAACATAAAACTCTAGTTATTTTAACTCTAGTTATTTGAACCAAATTAATATGTTCGTAATGTACACTGTAAAAAATGACAGTGAAAATGCTACAGTAAAAACCTGTTAAAGGGTTAATGTAAATTCCTGTAAAATTTAAAGAGAAAAATCTGACATTCCCAGAATTCCCTGCATTGCATTTCAAATTTTGTTTGAATTTGAATTTGAAGTTGTTGGTTTTTTTTTTTTTTTTTATTAACTGTGTTTCTTCGTATTTGTTTCTTAATGTTTATGTTTATCAGGGTTGTATATTACATGCAATGTTGTTAAATTAATGTTTGTTGGATATTTCAGTTTGAGTCTCGCCGTAATGCACTGAGCACCTTCTATATATGTTCCTATTTGAAAGTTGCTTGTGGTGGACTTGACTTTCTCAACTTTATCAGTGTCTTTCAAAGGTACAAAACAGATTTCTGTACTTTAATAGGTTGGTATATAAACATTATATCAGTTAATGAAATTACAGCATTTAACTGTAAATTTAACTCATGAAACCAACTTATTTGACTATAAACTACAACTATAAAAAATATTCTTAACGTAAATGTTACCGTAATTTTAATGCAGTAATGAGTAATGCAGAAAACTCTATTACCGTTATTCGCTCTTAAGTATGTGTTCTTTTGCGCTTCCAAAAACGGTATACTACCGTAAAATTACATGTAATGTCCAATACAGTTTTTTTTCACCATATATAGTAAGGGAACTTACCGTTAACCATTTAACAGGTTTTTATAGTAAAAAAAAAAAAAAAAAAAAAAAAGTTACTGTAAAATTCACACTAATTTTTTACAGTGCAGTGACTAATTACCTCGTTAAACCCAACACTGCTAATGATGTAATATTCTGTTTTCAGGCATGGTGCAGAAGTTGGACCAGAAGCTTCCGGTCGCCAACGAGTACCTGCTGTTGTCCGGCGGGGTACGGGAAGGCGTGGTTGACATGGATCTGGACGAGTTGACGGTATATGCGCGGGGAGCTGATTACGACATGGACTTCACGTTACTGGTTCCCGCGCTCAAACTCCACGACCGAAACCAGCCGGTCACGCTGGACATGCGTCACTCGGCGCTCTGCCACTCCTGGCTCAGCCTGCGTCTGTTTGACGAGGGCACCATCAACAAGTGGAAGGACTGCTGCACCGTTGTAGACCACGTAAACGGTGCCACCAATTACTTTTTCTCGCCAACGCTGGTGGCCGACTGGTTCTACGAGTCAATTAGTATGGTTCTGGCGGAGATTCAGAAGAAACCACAGCGCGGCGTGCCGCGGGTCGAGAAGGTAGAGCGCAGCGCTACTGTCATCTCCATCATTTTGGGCGTCGGAGGCAGTCGGATGCTGTACGATGTGGTTCCAGTAGTGTCGTTCAAAGGCTGGCCGGCGGTGGCCCAAAGCTGGCTAATGGAGAACCATTTTTGGGACGGGAAAATCACGGAGGAGGAAGTGATCAGTGGCTTTTACCTGCTGCCCGCCTGCTCTTCTACGGGCCAGAAGGAAAACGAATGGCGCTTGTCATTCGCGCGCAGCGAGGTGCAGCTGAAGAAGTGCATCTCTGCCAGTCTCATGCAGGCGTACCAGGCTTGTAAAGCTCTGATTATTAAGCTTCTCTCTCGACCGAAAGCCATCAGCCCGTATCATCTGCGCTCGCTCATGCTTTGGGCCTGCGACCGCCTGCCGCATACGTACTTGGCACAGGAAGATTACGCTGCGCACTTTTTGCTGGGGTTGATCGACGACTTGCAGCATTGCTTGGTGAATAAGACCTGCCCGAATTACTTCATCCCGCAATGCAACATGCTAGAACACCTCAGCGACGACACGGCCATGCTGCATGCGCGCAAGCTGTCGTCCGTTCGCTCGGACCCAGCAGAACACTTGCGAAGCGCAATAGAGCACGCTAAAGCCGCGTCGCGACTCACGCTGGAGCTCCAGTGGCGCGGGGGGAGCTCAAACCTGTCATCCCCCTTGTCAGAAACTGGAGCCGATCAGCAACCGGATGACCGGCTTGCGAAGAAACTCCAGCAGCTGGTCACGGAGAATCCTGGGAAGTCCATCTCGGTCTTCATCAACCCAGACGACGTCACGCGACCTCACTTCCGCATTGATGACAAATTCTTCTGAAGCCACCCAAACTGATCTGATTAGGCGCTGGCTGCAGATGACCTCACATTTCAATTAAAGATACATTATTCTGAAGCCACACCCTCTGATCTGATTGGGTGTTGTCTGCAGATGACCTCAGATTTCCATTGATGACAAATTCTGAAGCCACTCCCTATTATCTGATTGGGTGCTGGGTGCAGATGCTCACATTTCCGTTGATGGCAGTTAATTCTGAAGCCACGCCCTCTGATTTGATTGGGTGCTGGCTGCAGAGGTCTTCATAGAACCTCACTTTTGCATTGAAAATTGCTCTGAAGCCACGCCCTCTGATCTGATTGGGTGCTGGGTGCAGATGCTCACATTTCCGTTGGTGACAAATAATTCTGAAGCCACGCCCTCTGATCTGATTGGGCGTTGACTGCAGATGACCTCCCATTTCCATTGATGACAGTTAATTCTGAAGCCACGCCCTCTGATTTGATTGGGTGCTGGCTGCGGAAGTCTTCATACAACCTCACTTTTGCATTGATAATTGCTCTGAAGCCACGCCCCTGATCTGATTGAAAGTTGACAACCTCACTGTAGCTTTAATGATCAGTTCTTCTGAAGCCACACCCCCTGATCTGATTGGACGCTGATTGCAGACAACCTCACTATAACATTAAAGATCAATTCTTCTGAAGCCACGCCCCCTAATCTAGACTTTTTTTCATTTTGAAAGAGCCCCAGAAGCAGGAAGCCGCGTGTTTTGCGCAGCGCTGGAGATGGTAAACGCTTCAGGCTCTAAATATGATGTTAAAAATGGACATGATCCTGTTTCACTGCTGCCAGTTTGAAGTCATGTTCACATATCTGTTCCTCCCCATTACGGACGCCCAGCTTTTACGGGAAGGATGGCGAGAGATTTATGGAAGGATGTGGGGGGAGGACTGTCTGTGCATGGCTTGTGTGGAAAACAGGAAATCCATAACTCCACTCAGAAGTGCAATTAGACAAAATGTGTTTATACGCTTTACTTGTAAGTACACTGTAACATGATACTGTAAACACGCTATTTTAGACGCCATCGTTTAACAAACACACTTACAGAAGAACTTTATTCTCACAAACTGCACATTAGGACTCCAAAAATACACACAAACACACTCCCTGTGACGATGGATGTTGGTTTTATTTTAACACGGAGTCTCTTGAGGTGAATCTCATGGGAACATTTTGTGCATCATTTTACCCCTTACAAAATAAAATAAAATATATAAATGAATAAATAATTTAAATAATAATAAAAATAAATAAATAAAAATAAAAAAATATATATTGATTCTGTGCATCATTTTACCTCTTACAAAATAAATTAAATAATAATAATAAAAATTCTATATATATATATATATATATATTTCTCATTACTGTAATAGGGATTAAAAATATTGCATATTAAATAAAATATCTTTTTTGCAATGCATTAAGAACAGCAAGGTAAAAAATCCATCTCGATCCTAAAAAGGATTTTAAATGGCTTTTGTGAGATTCACCTCTTGAAAGAAAAATTTTAAACTTTGTGTTTCTTTTTTTTATATATATACATATATATACACACACATACACATATTTATATATGCTGCTAAACATGATAGGTGCATTGAATAATTTGTTTTTGTAATCATTTGAGTATTTTGATCATGTGATGTGCTTTGTAACTGTACATACTGCTGTAATTAACCCCGCCCACTTCTCCCGGTTAGACCAATCAGCCTCAGCCAATCGTGTGACGCGCGCTCATTTAATTATTGACATGCATATCTTTGCATGTGATTGGTAGGAGGGACGGATCACAACAGACCAAACGTGAACCTTCGAGCTCTACAGGGACCAATCGTAATGCCTTATTACAGAAAATAAACGAGTGCGGTGTTTTTATTCCGATCAAGGGGATCCTAAAGACTCTTTTACAGCCCCGCCACGTGTTTCTCTTTATACCAGAAGGACGTGAACAGAACGTGTTGATTTATTTTAATTGTCGTCATGAAGCTAATGTCCATGAAAATCGTGTGTACATGTTATTCTTATGCTTGATAAATATCTCTAACATGCCAGCGGACACCTCAGCAAAATAACATATCTGCTCTGGATCGGTGTTGCATTGCATTTTAAACTTGTGTTTGGTAAATAAAGCTGTACAGATGCGCAAAAGCGTGAGGAAGGCTTTGTTTGTTGGTTATAAGTGACCTAAAATGTTTTTTTCTCCTGCTCGGCAAGTCTGCATTCATTGTAAAACGTTACTGTAATATTGCGTATATTTTTACATTTTAAAAAGGCTTTTCACAATGCGAATATATTATAAAATGTTTTTTATTTTTGCGACCAAAGCTACATTTTCAGCATCGCTACTCCAGCCTTTGGTGTCACGTTCTTGAGAAATCATTCTAATTTGATGTTTGAGAAGAATTTATTACTATTATTATTATTATTATTATTAACGGTTGTGTTGCAGCTATGCATTTTATTTTGGCAGGATCCTTTGATGGATAGAGAGCATTTATTCGAAATAGAAACCTTTTGAGGCCCTACAAATGACTTTTGACCAGTTTAACGCATCCTTGCTGAATAAAGGTATTAAATATGCACAAAACACATTTAAGCAATGTCAACTGATTTAGTTCGTTTCGTTGACTCGTTATGTAATCAGTCTGCCAAGGGCTGCTGTATTTATGCACAAAATTGGATTGCGAGAATGGCATCAATGTTGCATGCGACCATCCGAAGCGCTTAACCTCCCGTTTATATAAAAAAGCCGGCTATACGTGAGCAGTCGCGGCGTTCGATTGCTGCTGAATCGAAATGTATTGTAACATCGCTGCTTTTCGAGCAACTTGTGTAGTTGGAGAGCGCCGTCAGGGATCATGACCCGCATGCTGTCAGCTAAATGCTCTTTTACCGCTGTATTAAAAGCACTGACGCTGTAGGAGGAACATTCGGATGGAGCTTTTCCTCCAGGAGCTCAGCTCGGCTAAAGTGCTGCGACGGAGAATTACAGACGTGTGTGTGTGTGTGTGTGTGTGTGTGAAAGCTAAATGCTGAGAAGTTTATCAGTGCAGCAGAATGCCTCTTTGTAAAGTACAGCTCAGGATGACGGCGTGCGTGTGTGTGTGTGTGTGTGTGTGTGTGTAAACGCTGAGAGCTATTGTTATATCCTGCTGACCCGAGGAAGGTGGAGATTCTAACTCTTTTGTACACATTTAGATACGACACACCTGCTTATTCGGTTTTGCTTAAGCAGCTGAATACCAAAATAATCCAGCTCCGTTTTATACAGGAGCGTGTGAGTTAGTGCAGGCCATGCCAGGTTATTTTTGTTTCCTGTCGTCTCAGCACCTGTCTGCCCACCTGCGACTTACCCACCGTGTGTGTGTGTGTGTGTGTGTGTGTGTGTGTGTGTGTGTGTGTGTGAGAGGTCTCAAGTTTGTTGACATTCAAAGATTTTGAATATAAGACAGAACCTCAACATACAATATGTATTTTCTGTTAATGTTTTGGACAATTGTAGGGTTTTTTTTGTTGTTAAAAATGGTTTAAAACCACTTAAATGTATTTTTTTTCAGCTTCCAAATATTTTCAATCCAAGAAAGAACGTCACATCTCACATTTGAAGAAGAAGCCACATTTGACACCAAATAATGATTGTAGATGTAGTTTTAGTCTCTAGGCTGTTAGATAAATGTAGGCCACTTAAGGCTGGGAATGTGTTTTCTTCATTTGTAGTCTTACAATGTAATAAAAACGGTACCTATCTGAATTATGATTAGCAAAATATATAGACTTCGAATCATATAATTTAAGAAAAGATTCAAAAAGCAGCTCTGGTTCACGATGCGCGAAGATCCGAACTGAATCGGACTGGAGTGAATCGTTCAGTTCGCAAAATGATGCAATCTGATTCAAAAGATTTGTGAACCCGGTTCCGATCCATACTCAATTGATTCACATCTGAATCAAACAATCCTAAATCAAATATTTCTCAAACCTGCTCTGCTTTACTGTAAAATGTAACTATTTTAACCCGTTTTTTTTGCTGAATTATGATTTTTTTATTTACTTGTTTTATTAAATATTATGATTAAGTTTAATTTGCTTGTTTTTGTATATTGGTGCTATACAAATATTCCTGGTTATAATATATATTTATTTTATTTGACACTTTTTGTTTTTATATGTTACTGTAGCTTTATATATATATATATATATATATATATATATATATATATATAATGATTTTGCATTACAGTACTTTAATACTATAAATAGGTATACTTTTATTATGATTGAATTTAACATTTCTATACATACGTCCATAATAAAAATCTAAAAAAAAAGTGCACTTGATATTTTTTAAATATCTGTATAATTGATATTAATATTATATTACATATTTCTAATTCATATGAATATATCACGACAATACAATCTGATAGCCTTGTACCGTGGTGAGGTTGATCACATCGGGACTCTTTTGTGAGGTGTCACATGACACCTGCGGTGACGTCACGCCCGTGTGTCTGAAAGCGGCGGAGCTGCGGCAGCTCCCGTTAACGGCGCGCGGAACGAGCCCCCGGTCAGACACACGCACCCTCGCGCGCGCTCCAGCATCAACAAACACCGCCACGCCCGCGATTCCGCCGCCGCCTCAGCACCGGACTGCGCGTGAAGTGACTGACAGCTCCGCTCACGCGAGAGTCGCGCCCTTGCGCCGCAGCGCGAGCCAGGAACCGACGCCGAGCGGCGAGCAACGCGTCTTCACCATCGGCATCCTCATCCTCCGTGACCGACAGCAGCGCAGCGGGAGATGGAGAGCAAAGACAAGAGCGCCGGTGAGCGACTGACGTCATTTCACCGACAGGGCTCTGTGTGTGAGCGTACATGTATACGAGTGTGTGTGTGTGTGTGTGTGTGTGCGTGTGTGTGTGTGTAGACTGCGGTACTCAGGTCCGCTGTCCTGACGGGGTCTGGGGTGGGGTGTGTGTGTGTGTGTGTGTGCGCGCGCGCGCGTGTGTGTGTGTTCGTATGTGATGCTCGTCAAATGTCAGGCGCGCGCGCTCGTGTGTGTGTGTGTGTTCGTCTGCAGATGTTGCGTTAAAACATCCTGATGCAGCAGAAATGCCTCTCGCGTGGGGTTCGGCCAGGAAAGGGTGGTCGTTCTCCACACATCACATTCATCACAGTCCTCTTTCTGTGTGTGTGTGTGTGTGTGTGTGTGTGTGGCAGCGAGCTGTCGATACATCGAGTTCCTTCGCATGTTGAGACACCTGTCTGCATCATACAACATGTTTCTCGTGAGCGTCGGGACTGTTTTCCTCTGTTGATGCCAGTTTATTGATTTCAGAAGAAGTGCAGATGGCACACGGTGATGTTCCTCCACGCAGTCATCAGCATTCAGCACGAGTAGCGCTTCACTTTACTGCACCCCAATGTTCGGAGGAGAGATGTAGGGATATTTCACATGTGCCCTAGTGGCATCTCATAACCCCGAAGTCTAGTTTCAGCACCCGAGCGTGTGATGTCGCCGTGTTTTACGGCCCGGTGTCCAGCACTAATGAATGGATTTGGGTCAGTCTGAATCTGATATATGTAGCTGTTCGTATGTGCCGTAAATACAGCGGCCCCGAAACCTATATAGGCTCCCAGAAAGCTTTACGGTTTCGCGAGGAACCTTCGGAAGTTTCCATTGCACCAAAGGCTCTCGCGAGATATTCCTCACGGAGGAAAAAAACTCTTCATCGAAAGGTTGTATAGTGCTGGATGCACTATTGAAAAGTGCTAAATAAAGTGCGTTAGGATGCCGCCGGATCTTCTCTAAGAGGTAACTTTTCTTTGCATTGGCTTTTCGAAGCAGTTAACCAACGTGGCAACGATTAACACAGGCTCTTTATCGTCTCCGCGAAGAACATCAACAGCTTTCTATTGCACAAAAAAGTTAACCCCGGAGGCTTTCCGCGATCGCAAGGCATGCTAAAAAACGCATAAATGTCCAGATGCAGAATATCGAGCATGCATTCTTTCCTTCCTGTTCTTTCAGTGCGAAGCAAGCTACGGTCACACGAAAAAGGTCTCCACTCGCGTTGGAGATCCCACCAAGAACGTTTAACGGCTTTCCGATGCATGAGAAGGCTCTTTATGGTGGAGCAGGGTTTTTTCTTAGAACCGATCGCTAAAAAGTTCCTCAGAGGACCCAAAATAGTTATCCGTGAGGACGCAAACAAATGCTGCAGGATCTTTTCTCTTTCCGTTGACCTTTTAAATCGGTTAACTCGTCAAATAGCGAGATACAGTAGAGTTTAATAGTCTTATTAAATGTTAAAGCAGGTTTTCGGAAATGTGCAAGCGCCTGAAAACAAATGTGTTGATATGTTGATAGACGTCACACTCAAAAATACTTATTAAATCAGAAACATGAAGCGTTCGAACGGCATTTTTAGCTTTTTTGCATTTAGTTAGCAGATGAGATTTTTAGCGGACGTATGCGAAAACATACCAGACGTGATTTCAATTGCATCTTTTTATCTCAACGAGGAAGTAAGCTACACTTTTCTTCTTTTTAATGGATGAAGAGCACCTATGGAGAATGCCTACGCTTTAAATAAAAAAGAAAGAAAAGGTTTTCGACAAATATTTTTGGGGTCCCCAAAGAACCCTGAAGCGATCAGTTCTTTAAAAAAAAAAAAAAATTTTATTTATTAAATCTTAAAAGGTTCTTAGAAAGAGGCATTTTTGTGTTGTGTGAACATTTTAGTAATCCCGAAGAACCTATGATTTTTTTTAATTAATTAATTTTTTTTAAATGAACAAAAGTTATAGTAAAAAAATGATTAATTTGTTTCCCACGGCACAAAAACACACCGAAAAGTACCAAAAACGCTCCTTTCGAGTGTCTCGTGAAGCAGCTGTCTATAAAGCAAGCATATCGAAGGATCGATGGTGATCGTATGTGTTTGAAAACCGATAGCTACTCGGGCGA
>NC_056713.1:23342062-23357062 GCF_018831695.1 Puntigrus tetrazona | reverse complement strand
TATTCTCTGCACGCTGCATATCACATATGCAAGTAATATTCCCGGGAAGAAGCGTTCGATCGCTGTAACCGGATCGGTTTATGGGCTCACCGGCGGCCAAAAGGAAAGACGAGATGAATGGGAACGGACATGAGGGGAGCTTATTGATTTAATGCATTCAGATGTTTGTGTTCAGAATTAGTTTGTTGATTCGATGCAAAGTGCTTCGTTGAGCTAATAAGTTGATTAAAGGCGATATAGCATTGCAGCGTGAATCATTTAGGCTGTGGTTTGGTTCTTTGCCGACTGTTGTTGCTGTTTTGCCGTTGTTGTGGTTGAATATGTTTTCGTGCTGTTATTGATTTGTTGGCTGTCACCGGTCTTCAGGTTCGTCTGTCAGGTCTATATGCAACCTAATAAAACTGTAGCTCAGGCGTTACGGTTCTGTAAAGTGAATATCCTTCAGAAACGTAAATACTGTACACTTCCAAGTAATTAATTGCTCACACTGTTTGCGAGAAAATTCATAATTAATTTAATGCGCTAATCCTTGTAGCCTCTGCAATATTTTTTTAGTTTACAAATATGTGACTACATTTTTACTAATGGAAAATTTTTGGAGAAACAATGGGCGCAGATACGTTACTTTTTTACTTTGTACTCGAACCATTTACTGCCATCTCCTGGGAGAAATATATTTTAAAGTCACTAACTTGAAATTAGAAAAAAACAATTGCTATTAAATTTTACATGCATGCGGCAAATTATGCATTTAGTGAAATAAAAAAATGTTTAAGTAGAAAGCCTGAAATAGTATTATATTGTAAAACATATTCCAGTAATACTAAACTTAGGAAAAAAATAAAATAAATAAATACAATAAATAATTATATATATATATATATATATATATATATATATATATATATATATATATATATATATATATATATATATATATATATATATAATTCTTTTTCTAATTAAAAATTATATATATATATATATATATATATATATATATATATATATATATATAATTTTTATTTTTTTTTTTTTTACAGTGTGTGTGTGCAGACTAGTATGCAACAATAAATATTTGCCGTAGTACTGACTTATTATCATCACATTTATAATCCAGTTTTGTTGAGATGTCTCAACTTTGTCACTTTCTGAGTGAGGCTTGCAAAACATTAAATGTCCAAAAATAAATAAAAATGTATATATATATATATATATATATATATATATATATATATATATATGCGTAACATAAATTTATGCAAATACTTTGCTTACTGTAGGATCGTTTTATTTAGTTTTTTATTGATTTATTGATTGTTTATTTTCAAACAGTGACAAAATACTAATACGATTTGTCTTTATCATATTTGATGCATAATGATGAATATGATCAGAACTTTGCGTCTGTGTTAACCGCAGTGATGGATAGTTTTTATTATCAAGAAAAAGTACAAACGTCCACCTTCAAGTGCTTCATTTTTATAAAGGAAACATGAGAACAACTTTTAATTTTGCTACTAATATTTTAAGATAGATGCCCACCGGAGTCCAAAATAACATTTGCCTTGACTCCAAACGATTTGTTTTTCTTCAGCGCAGGCATCGTAGAGCCCCCTGCTGGCCTCCATTAGCACACAGACACAATTACAAACTCTGTGACCATTAACCCTGTCCTGCTCTCTGTCCGTGTGTGTGCGTGTGTGTGCGTGTGTGTGTGTGTGTGTGTGTGTGCGCTACGAAGAATCCTCCTGCGCAGCACTTTGAGTCTGTAAACAGCATTATAAATAGCTCTCGCTCTCAGTAACACCGACTTACGCTCTCAGAATAGACGCACAGATCCCGTTTCTCACGCCGCTGTTTCTTACAGACTTTCCTAATTACTTTTGATAGATCTTGGTTTGAGACGAGCGCGCTTTCAGTCACCGTTATAGAGACGCCTGCATTCATAAAAGATAATAAAAACACACAGGACTAATGAAGCACGGAAAACTGGCTGCGTTCACAATCACAAGCATACTGCTCTGTTTATATAGCATGCATACACAAAATATATACAGGAAATGTCTATCATGCTATTGATGCATGCATGAGAAAAAACTCTTCTTTAGTGCTCAAAATGCGTTAATTCCCCTCACATAAAATATTAAATATTAAAACTTTTGAAGTACTCGTACATCATAAATGCGCTGCAATTAATTTATGTGTATTTTAATACATTTAAAAAATAATATTTGTATTTTAACGCTTACATATTTAAAAAATAATACCCTCAAATAAAATGCTCCATTTTTATGTTATTTTTGTGCTGCATTTGATTTATGCTGAGAGAAGTTGTATTGCAATGCTGTGTCGCCGTTTTAAAATATTACAAATAAATCTTAAAATCCTAAAAACAAAGAAGGACCTGCGTTTTTGTTATGCAAGTAATTTTTTTAATTTTTTTTTTTTTTTTTGGTTTTGTAGGATTTACCCAGAAATTGCAATTCATTAATAAATCGTAAATAATAAATAAAAAGTGCATTTTATTATGCAAAATCATTTTTTGGTTTTGTGAGATTTATCCAGAAAGTGAAAGAACATTTCTAACATTTAAAAATGCAGTTTTAATCACGCTTTACCTCATATTTCAAATAATGTTATTTTATTGCAAAGTATTTATAAACCATTGTCGTGCATTTAGGTTTAGCTGATTTTAATCATTAATTAAATCATTTAAATCTGATTTTTATTTCATAAAATATGACAATCTAATGATTTGTAATATTTACCAAGAAATTGACAAAAGGTTCTGACATGACGTAAAATTAGATTTGAAATGTGGGAAAAAAGGCATTAAATGAATACATATAAACGTTTCTGTGATTAAAACGATTTAAGCTTTTTAATTATGGTTACCGTGATTTTTACTGTATTTCTATAAAAAATAATAAGCAGCATAAAGTGTTTACTTTAAGTGAGTAAGTGCCCTGAGCAGCATTCTGAACCACACACACACACACACACACACACACACACACACACACACACACACACACACACACACACTCACACACACACACACACACACACACACACACACACATGTCTCTATTACAGACAGACACACCCTCTTTGCACACACACACACACACACACACACAAACACACTCACACACACTCACACACACACACACACAAACACACACACACACTCACACACACACACACACACACACATGTCTCTCTATTACAGACAGACACACCCCTCTTGGCGCACACACACACACACACACACACACACACACACACACACACACACACACACACTCACACACACACACACACACACACACACACACATGTCTCTATTACAGACAGACACACCCCTCTTGCGCACACACACACACACACACACACACACACACACACTCACACACACACACACACACTCACACACACACACACACACACACACACACACACACACACACGTCTCTATTACAGACAGACACACCCCTCTTGCGCACACACACACACACACACACACACACATTTGCACAGGCAAATATCAGGAGCGCACAGACGGTCACTCACACACAAGAGAGAGACTTACAGACACATTTTGATAGACCAGGCACTCACACTCACACACACACTCACACACACACACATGACTCGTTACTGTAGTCTGTTCCGCCGGCTGCTGTCTCACGGCAGTAAAGGAGAGGATGAGGATGAGGAGGAAGGCCCGGTGAAGACGGTCAGCACTGAACCCGGTCAGTCTCTCTGAAGTCGTTAGAGTCAGACCGAATGACGCTAATCTCTCTGTTTACCACGATTTCGGTGCTTGTTCTTCATCAGACCTTCTCTGAAATGATTTCCTTCCCTGCTGATGTAGTCGTTGCTGTGTGTGTGTAGAGGACTAATATTAATCAGTAATATCACAGCCTTATGATCACGGTCTAATCGAATCCTGCCGGATAATGTAATGCTCCGCCCACATCACTTCCTGTTTAATATTCTGCTTCTGCTCTGGAGTCTTTTCATCTCTGAATCCTGAAAAATGAAACGTATCCCGGTTGATCAGTGAATCTGTATATTAGTGTGATTTCTGAAGGATCATGTGACACTGGAGTGATGATGCTGAAAACACAGCTTTTATCACAGAAATAAGTTAGATTTGAACAGATAGCCACATAGACAACTTTTATTTGAGAGTGTAAACGTTTTTGCTGTATTTTTGGTGAAATAAATGCAGGAGGTGTCTTTATGAACCCAGCGCTGCTTGGTGTGGATGAACTGATCAGTGAGTGAGTCATTAACTCTGAGTTCTGTGGAGTTTCACTAAAGTTACTGTAAGCTCTCTTATAGTTATTAATATCACATTCTCCAAGTGGTTCTGCTGTTTGAGATGTTTGAACTGATGCTGTGACGTCTAGTACTTCTATCTATCTATCTATCTATCGTTCTATCTATCGTTCTATCTATCTATCTATCTATCTATCTATCTATCTATCTATCTATCTATCGTTCTATCTATCTATCTATCTATCTATCTATCTATCTATCTATCTATCTATCATTCTATCTATCTATCGTTCTATCTATCTATCTCTATCTATCTATCTATCTGTCTATCTGTCTATCTATCATCTGTCTATCTGTCTATCTATCTGTCTATCTATCTGTCTATCTATCTATCTATCTATCTATCTATCTATCTATCTATCTATCTATCTGTCTATCTATCTATCTATCTATCTATCTATCTATCTGTCATCTGTCTGTCTGTCTATCTATCTATCTATCTATCTATCTATCTATCTATCTATCTATCTGTCATCTGTCATCTGTCTATCTATCTATCTATCTATCTATCTGTCTATCTATCTATCTATCTCTATCTATCTATCTATCTATCTATCTATCTATCTATCTATCTATCTGTCATCTGTCTATCTATCTATCTATCTATCTATCTATCTATCTATCTATCTATCTATCTATCTATCTGTCTATCTATCTATCTATCTATCGTTCTATCTATCTATCTATCGTTCTATCTATCTATCTATCTATCTGTCTGTCTATCTATCTATCTATCTATCTATCTATCTATCTATCTATCTATCTATCTATCTATCTATCTATCTATCTGTCATCTGTCTATCTATCTATCTATCTATCTATCTATCTATCTATCTATCTATCTATCTGTCATCTGTCTATCTATCTGTCTATCTATCTATCTATCTATCTATCTATCTATCTATCTATCCCTCCTTTCATCTATCTATCTATCTATCTATCTATCTATCTATCTATCTATCTATCTATCTATCTATCTATACCTCCTTTCTTCTATCTATCTATCTATCTATCTATCTATCTATCTATCTATCTATCTATCTATCTATCTATCTATCTATCTGTCTAGTTCTATTTATCTATCTGTTCTATCGTTCTATCTTTCTATCTATTTTCTTTGGACTCTTCCGCTGAAGGCAAAGCAGGTTTAGTTTCCGAGCTGCTGAGAGTCGCTCTACACTCAGCCTTGTGTTAAATTAACAAGCTCCCAGAGTGCACTGGGGTCACCGACTGTGCCTGGAATAAGAGCGCTTCGCGTCACATTGGACAAAAGGCCCTGTGAAATGTCAAATTGGCTCATCATTACTGTCATTTTTAGCAGTGATGGCATTATAGTGGCGCGGATGCCTGTGTTATTATTTGTCTGACTGGGTGCCGGACTGAACATATCGTTCTGTTAGCGTTGTTTAGCATGTGTCTCAGATCCAGCTCGGTAAACATGAGCACAACAGACAGAAATAATGATGACGATGATGATGAAGAGGGGATTTGAGTGTGTTTGCGTGGATTAGCACGAGCATGTGTGTTGCTCTCTCTGCAAATGGCAGCCGTAAAAGAAGCTCAACGCTGTATAAAAATACTCTAATAAATATATCAATTCCATTCTCCAGTTTCTCACGCCATTCTTTATCTCTTTCTGTCTCATCCTCCCCGCTCTTTCTGTCCGTGCTTCAGAATATGCACTCGAGCAGGTCTGGAACTAATCTCACAAAACTAGTCGAGAACATGTCATATTTACCACAAAATAATGCGAGTTAATTTAGATGGGTTAGTTTCTTCATCCGATTTGGAGAAATGCGTCAGTGCATCACTGTCGTAGCAATGGATGTGAATGGGTGCCGTCAGAATGAGTCCTGATAAAAACATCACGATAATGCACACCACTCCCGTCCTTCAGATAACATCTGGAGAAATACTGAGTGGATTATTTTTGGACTCTCATTCTGACGGCACCCATTCACTGCAGAGCGTCCGCGAGAACGAGCAAGTATCTATCTGTCTATCTATCTATAGTTCTATAGTTCTATTTATCTATCTGTTCTATCGTTCTATCTTTCTATCTATTTTCTTTGGACTCTCTCTTTCTTTTGGGTTAGTTTCTTCATCCGATTTGGAGAAATGCGTCTCAGCAATGGATGTGAATGGGTGCCGTCAGAATGAGTCCTGATAAAAACATCACGATAATGCACACCACTCCCGTCCTTCAGATAACATCTGGAGAAATACTGAGTGGATTATTTTTGGACTCTCATTCTGACGGCACCCATTCACTGCAGAGCGTCTGCGAGAACGAGCAAGTATCTATCTATCTATCTATCGTTCTATAGTTCTATATATCTATCTGTTCTATCGTTCTATCTTTCTATCTATTTTCTTTAGACTCTCTTTGGACTCTCTCTTTCTTTTGGGTTAGTTTCTTCATCCGATTTGGAGAAATGCATCTCAGCAATGGATGAGAATGGGTGCCGTCAGAATGAGTCCTGATAAAAACATCACTATAATGCGCACCACTCCTGTCCTTCAGATAACATCTGGAGAAATACTGAGTGGATTATTTTTGGACTCTCATTCTGACGGCACCCATTCACTGCAGGGCGTCCGCGAGAACGAGCAAGTATCTATCTATCTATCTATCTATCTATCTATCTATCTATAGTTCTATAGTTCTATTTATCTATCTGTTCTATCGTTCTATCTATTTTCTTTGGACTCTCTTTGGACTCCCTCTTTCTTTTGGGTTAGTTTCTTCATCCGATTTGGAGAAATGCGTCTCAGCAATGGATGTGAATGGGTGCCGTCAGAATGAGTCCTGATAAAAACATCACGATAATGCACACCACTCCCGTCCTTCAGATAACATCTGGAGAAATACTGAGTGGATTATTTTTGGACTCTCATTCTGACGGCACCCATTCACTGCAGGGCGTCCGCGAGAACGAGCAAGTATCTATCTATCTATCTATCTATCTATCTATCTATAGTTCTATAGTTCTATAGTTCTATTTATCTATCTGTTCTATCGTTCTATCTATTTTCTTTGGACTCTCTTTGGACTCCCTCTTTCTTTTGGGTTAGTTTCTTCATCCGATTTGGAGAAATGCGTCTCAGCAATGGATGTGAATGGGTGCCGTCGGAATGAGTCCTGATAAAAACATCACGATAATGCACACCACTCCCGTCCTTCGGATAACATCTGGAGAAATACTGAGTGGATTATTTTTGGACTCTCATTCTGACGGCACCCATTCACTGCAGAGCGTCCGCGAGAACGAGCAAGTGCGTGTAATGCCGAATCTCTCCAAATCTGATGCATTACTGTAAGAAAATAAACCTTAAACACAGGGTTTTGTTTCTGCGTGTGTGCGTGTTGAAATATGCCATTGATATGTTTTCATGAAACGCATTAGTTTTATATCTCTTCCGTGTTTATGTGTCGCTCCGTAACTTGATATGGCAGTGAAACTTTCATCTTATCGCTCAGCAGGTTATTATATGGTGCATGATTATCGGTGTGTCCAGCTGTGTTTTCTCATTTCAGACCAGACACAAATATTTCATCACCTTGTAAATGAAACGGAGAGAGAGAAAATGCTTTATGCAAGACTTTTTTTTTTTTTTTTTTTTTACATTGCATGCTTTGTGTGTGCTTGTAGACGAGATACAGAAAGAAAACCCGTCCCAGTAAATAAATACGAGTCTCTTAAAGCTAAACATCATTATTCATAACAAACGATGACTTATGTGTTACTTGCAAAAGTATTAATACACCGTTGCCGTTGATATATCGGGTCTCCATGCCTGATAATGCACGAGATCGAATACCAGTGAAAATACACAAGCAAGGAAAATGCATAAGAAATATAAAATATAGAAACATAACAAACGAATGACCAATAAAAATAATTAGAAAGGATCTAATAATACATCACATGAATGGCTAATTATGAAATGATTATGTCAATAAACGATTAAAACACATAAACATGAAAATACGACACAAACTATTTGCTCGTGAAGATCGATTTCATTTTATTGTAAGAAAAATACACATTTAACATGGAAAAAAGAGAATAAAATCTTACTGCTCCTAAAATAGCATTAAACGTAAAAAACGATGTGCAAATTTTGACGGAAAGTGCAATTTCATACATTTATTGTTTGAAAAAAGTGAATGAAACGGTAACTGTACATCTCTAAAAATAAATCTGTTAACCTAAAATTAGGTTTAAAACTTGGGCAACATTTAATGGCATAATAATTTTTTTTTGCATAATATATATGCGTGTTCTGTGTATATTTACTATGCATATGTAAATACACATATATACAGAACATATTTTGAAAATATGTACATGTATTTATGTTTGTGTGTATTTATATATATATATATATATATATATATATATATATATATATATATATATATTTTTTTTTTTTTTTAAATATATAATACAGTTTTATATATATATATATATATATATATATATATATATATTATATATAATACAGTTATATATATATATATATATATATATATATAACTGTATTATATATATAAAAAAAATATATATATATATATATATATATATATATATATATATATATATATAATACAGTAATAACGATAATAATACACACAACTAATCTCTGTATCTTAAATCTTACATCAAAATATTAAACATGAGTAATGTATTGATGCATCTTAAAATCAAAATGTTTTTTCATTCACATTTCCCCTCACGTCTTACATCATATGCAAAACAACAGCTATATTAATTTACTTTATTTATGCACCGCATTTAATTTATGCGGATTTTAAAAAAGAAAGCTTATAATCCTTAAACATTTTGCCGTCGCGCTAAAAAATTTGGCTTGAATAAAAAAAATAAATAAAAACTAAAAAATCAGACACATTTGGCTAGATGTGGAGTATTTGAGGCGGAAGCGTGGTGTGTTGTGATCCTCGCTCGCAGGAGAGCCTCAGCGCTGCGTCACAGGGGTTTCTGCTGCCTTCTGCTGCCCCCACGTGTCTCAAAGCATCCTCAGCTCTGCAGACACATCAGAAAGACGCCTGAACCACACAGATTGCATTACAAGCGGCCAGTCGGCGAAGGGTTGCGCGCGCGTGCGTGTGCGTGCGCGTGTGTGCGTGCGCGTGTGGTCAAAATGCAGCCCACGCCTTGAATCCAGTGAAGTCTGCCAAATATAGCCATGCGTTTACAGTGACAGAGCGACAGAACCCCATTTAAAGCGCGCAGTAGACGTTTTTGTTCATTTTAGACTAGATCTGCGTATCTGTGTCATATTTGCCGTGTCATGGCTCGTAGGGTCTGACAGCGGAGCAAAATGAGCTCCGTCTGCTCGTGCATTTTGCTAATACGTGAACGCAAACGGGACGCTTGCGTGAAATTAATTCCGTAGCGCGCCTCAGTGAGATGATGTTGAAACGAGTCTGAAGGTGAAAGGTGATGACCAGCCCTGTTATTAGAGTACGGACACATGCTTTACGTCCCCGGATGAGAAAAGCAGTCACAAACAGCATTTGTAGCAGTGGCCAAAAAATCAAATAAAACTATTTTTCTTTTATGGCAAAAGTAAAAAGATTGCGTTCAATGTATCAAAACTGATTATTGGAGATTGGAGTGATTTTCTCAATATTTATTATTATTATTATTTATTGCATTTTTTGCCAGATAGTTGTATCTCAGCCAAATATTGTCCTATCCGTGCATCAGTGGAAAGCTTATTTATCCAGCCTTCAGATGATTAGTTTTGTTTTTTAGGGTCACGTGTTTTAAAAATAAAAATGAAATACGTTGCCGGTTTTTTGTCCAACTTGCTGAACGCGATCGGCTTCGTTTAAAAGCGACGTCTCAGAAATGCGCTTCCCCCTGCACGTGACGTCAGCGAGCCCCCCGTGACGTCACCGCCCACGGTTACGCGCCGGCGTGGCGTTCGGCGGCGTCTTCCCTCGCGGAGTAACGGGATGAACGGCGCTCGTTAGCTCGTCGCGATGCCCGCCGGGAGGATCGTCGCTCGCTGTGGCTCGGCTCGCGTCGGTTACCGTGTGAAGCCCCGTGAGGATGCGTCGGATGCGTCGCTGTAGCGCGTGGAAGTCCTTTGTCTGCGGCGCGCGGAGACCGAACCGGAGCGCGTGAAACGACGACGACGGTGACGATGATGCTGATGATGCTGATGCTGATGATGATGATGATGATGATGAAGGCGCCTCTGTGAACTGATTTTGCGATGAAGATTGCGCGGCTGCTCCGGCAGAAAGGAGCGCACATGCTGCGGTGTCTGTGTGCGCAGAGAACCGAACCGAACAGCACCGACACCGGTGAGACGCTGCAGGAACACACACACACACACACACACACACGCACGCACACACACACACGCACACACACACACACACACACACACACACACACACACACACACACACACACACACGCACACACACACACACACACACACACACACACACACACACACGCACACACACACACACACACACGCGCGCACACACGCACACACACACACGCGCGCGACAACACGCAAACTTCTCCGTTTTATTATATTAAGCGCATTTATTTATATACTTTATCCATTTTTCGTTTAATTTCATTTAAGGAAGGCTTTGTCAGATTTAGCTAACTTCTGTGTTTTTTTTTTAAGCATGAACACACTCATAATCTCACACACACAAACATGAAATCTTTTTTTTATATCAATCAAAAAAATAATGGTAGTAATAATAAAAATAATATAAAGCTTAATTGTATTATTATTATTATTAATAATAATTATTTATATATATATATATATATATATATATATATATATATATATATATATATATATATATATATTAATAATAATTATATATATATGTATATATATATATATATTATTAATAATAATTATATATATATATATATATATATATATATATATATATATATATAACATGTCTTATTTAATCATCCATAATCAAGAATAAAAATCCTTAATGTATTCATTTATTAATTATTTTACTACTATTGTGCACATCCTTTAATTTTTGTCTAAATTGGGAAAACCTCTTTATAAAGCTAATCAAGAACAAAAAAGAAACACTTATGTAAATAATACTTACGCTCATATTGTTATTGCCGTTGTTATTATTATTAACAGTAGTAGTAGTAGTATACATATGGTGATATGTCAAATAATTTTTATATCAACTTTTTTCAAAGAGGATAATAATAATAATAATAAAAAGTAAACTAATTGTATTTTAATTAGTGAGTGTTTAGACGTAGTTTTATTCAAACCTCAATGCCACAATAGGACTCGCTGGGATATTAGTCGTTCGGTCTCGCTGTGTGATGATTGTTTGATTGAAACCTCGGAAGCGATGCTCTCTTACTTCTCCCCGTCTCGTGAGTTACTCCGTAAGCGTCGTTTCAGCACCACGGACAGCAGGGAACCCGTCTTCTCTTTCCTGTCTGATGCTGCGCGTGCCGTTCGCCGATTAAACCAAACTGTACGCTTTAAAATGGCTTAAAAGAAAACGTGTTGCAAGCTTTTCTTTTCTAAATGCATCTTATAGATTGTAAATGATTCGTCTGTTTTAATTTTTTAACAATATAAATTCCTTGGCCAAAATCGCAAAAACCGTCTCTGCTTATGTTTCATAAAAATTTGCTGTGAAATTAATTTTTTCAGAATCCTTTTAGTTTTTAACGTCGAACTGTTTTTAAACGGAAACGGTTTCTTGGCCACACTCGATTAGTTAACATTAGTTAATACGGTTTAGTTAACATTAGTTGATACGGTTATTAATCTTAGTTAATGTTAATTTCGGTGTTTATCGATGCATTATTAAAATTGCTCGTTAACGTTAGCGAATGCACTGAGAGCTGACATGAATAAACAACGAACCAGTGTATTTTTATTACTTAACATTAACAATTAATAAAGAGTGTAATAAATGTAGCGTTCATTCTTTGTTCGTGTCAATTATTACGTTAATTAATGTTAACAAATATTGCAAAACATACTGTTTTTATTACAACTTAATATAAATATATATATATATATATCCAAATATAAAAAAAAATTATATATATATATATATATATATATATATATATATATATAAATATATATATATAAATATAAAATATATATATATATATATATATATAAATATAAAAAAAAATATATATATACAAATAAATATAACAGAAAATTATATATATATATATATATATATATATATATATATATATATATATATATATATATATATATATATATATATATATATATAAAAAAAAATTATTGGAATTAAATATGGAATTGGACTGAAATCAGGATTGTCGTCGGACTCTATTGTTCCACAGGTGCATTGTGGGATTTCGCCAGTGGCTCTGAGCCTGATCACGGAGTCCAACAATGCGTTTGGATCCAGCCCCAGCTTTTAATCAATAAGCAGACTACTTATGCACACACACACACACACACACACACACACACACACGCTAGATTCAATTACTGCTGCTTTACAGATCCACTCGACTCACTACAGATGATTATTCATGCCGGTGCTATCACTGAACACGACTTTCTTCTGAATATATCTGTTTGTGAGGGAGTTATCATAATTAACGAAAATCATTCTGACACGTGACATTGAAGTAAAAAATTTCCCATTTTTATTTAGTTGAAGAAGCAAAATAAGTAAAGTCGAATCGACTTTAAGCAAGCTATTCGTAACAGGAAAAAATACCCAAAATACATTTCTTTTATTTCACTATTTCTGTGTGCGTTCAAAAATCGGCATTTATTTCTCTCTCTATATTCTTCATGTAATGTTTGCCAGGTTTTATACGTTTTAATTCCTAACAAAAAAATGTTCTGGCTGTTGAAAGTAATTTCTGTGTTTGATAATAAGTAAAACAATACTGCATAGACCTATTAAAAATAGTGCATCGCGTCCAAAATAAGTTTTTCTTTACATAATATATGAGTGTGTGCTGTGTATATTTATTGTGTATAATGCGTTTAATTTATATCATTATATTTATATTATAATAATTTATTGCGAATGCACATATGCGCGTGTATACATTTAAGAAAAATGGTATGCTTATATATTAAATATATTTATATTATAGTAAGTAAATATATAAATGTATATACATACAAATATGTCTTTTTATACACAGTAGGAATTAAGAAATATATAACGAAAGGCAAAAACAACAATTACTAAACCTTGAGCTGAAATGTAAAAATGAAGTCTAATCTGAGCCGTTTGTGTGGTTATGAGAACATAAAACGCTAGGAAGCACAAAGGAGGGATCTGAACGCCGATCTGTCCGTCGTAAATAAACCAGAGTCACATTCATCGACGGATCGCACACCCCGTCACCGGGAAGATATGTAACGTGCGTGATTGTGAATGGATTGCATCATCGCCGAGGCCAAAATCCCTGTCTCTGTTGCCATGGAAACGGCCCGACGGTTGTCGCTGGGATTCATTTTGCAACGGTGTGCCACACTGTGCACTTGTTTAGGCGTTTAGACCCGAGAAACATTGTCGGTAATGTTCCGGCAGAAATAATTCATGAATCGGTCTATTTATAGCAACCTGACCTTGATTTTTTTTTTTTTTTTTTTTTTTTTTTTTTTTTTTTTTTTCCTTACAGTCGCAGTTCGAAAGCAGCCAACGCCGTAATAGCTCTGTCATGATGTCACGCGTCACACCGAGCAGATGCTCTCAAAACTAACCCCGCGCTACCCAGTCACGTTTGCCATAGTGATGTGTTGCCATAGCTACGACACTTTGCATCGCCATGGCAACTGTTCTCCGCTCAAAGCTGTTGCGTCACTGCAGGGGTCGCGTCGCGTGACGGTGACGTCAGCCGTGCATCGTCTGATTTGCATATGCAGTTTTTTTTAAATCGGCGCATGCTGCATTTAATCTGCAGGATCCTCATTTGAGCGTCTTTCTTTACGGCTGTTTGAAAGGTTCCTTCAACATTTGCATGCGTGAAGCTTTATTGCATGTTTGATTATTATTCCATAAAGTACTTTCCGTCTGCTGCGTGTATGAGAACGAGAGAGAGAGTGTTTTTTTTTTTTTTTAAAGGAATTTTATATTCAACGTTAGGTAAACATCAACACTAATAATTCCAATAATATGTGTGTCGTATTAAAATATTATTAGAACCGTGCAGATAGAAAAGATGATAAAATAGCCATTTTGGAGGCGTCAAAAATGTATACGACTTCTAAAACTATTTATCAAAAAGAAAAAATGATAAAAAAAATATTTTCTGATTACATTCAGCCTTCGTTGTTAATAAATCGTGCAAAAAAATACTGATTTATTTATAATCCGAGATACACCATAAAAACATTTTTTGGAAGATTTAAATAAAAAGAGTGATTAAATAAAAGAAAGTACTATTTCAGACTTTCTACTTTTTTAAATTTTAAAATTAAGTTAGTGTTTTTTTTGGTTTTTTTTTAAATAGTTCACTTAAATTTTTGTAATTTTTTTTTTTGTGTTATCGCATAAATCCAAACATTTTTAGTGTGGTTGTTTTATGTTAAGGTATTAAAAAACGAGCAAATAAAAATACATTACATTTT
>NC_056713.1:23334562-23339562 GCF_018831695.1 Puntigrus tetrazona | reverse complement strand
TTCTGTGAAATATCATGAAAACGGTACTTTAAAGCCATGTAGCAGGCCCCTCCCCCTAGTGGGCGGAGTCAAGCGTCACAGATTTGCTATAATATTTTATAATCAAAACAAATCTTTTTCTAGTCTTGAAATTGAGCTGTGGGCCTCTGTGTTTTACGTACGGTGGTTATTTTGTGATGCAAGTAATACATTTATGAATTTGCGACCGGAAAATGCATTCAAACTATTCTATAGTTTCACCCATTGGCTATTTTTGATATTGCATTTAAACAAAATCTAACGATAATCTAACTTCAAAGCCATATGTCTAACCGTGATCCATTTGATTTTATATTCCATATAAATTTGATTTTATATTCTATATACATTTGATTTTATATTCCATATACATTTGATTTTATATTCCATTTAAATTTTATTTTATATTCTATATACATTTGATTTTATATTCCATATAAATTTGATTTTATATTCCATATACATTTTATTTTATATTCCATTTAAATTAGATTTTATATTCCATTTAAATGTAATTTTATATTCTATATAAATTTGATTTTATATTCCATTTAAATTTGATTTTATATTCTATATAAATTTGATTTTATATTCCATATAAATTTGATTTTATATTCTATATAAATTTGATTTTATATTCCATATAAATTTGATTTTATATTCCATATAAATTTGATTTTATATTCCAAAATGCTTAGTAAAATATTTGTTAATTAAAAAAAAAACATACAAAAATGTTGGACTCAAAATGGCTTTAACTTAAAGGAAAAGTACTACATTACTGTTTAAGCGCGCTATACAGCACTTTACTGTGATGGAGGTCTGACCTCATGAACTTTTAATCTCAAAATGAGTAGTTATCCATATTTCATAATGGACATTATAAAGTCTAAATTCGCTTTTTGCAAAAAAAAAAAAGAAAAAACATTTCTCGAATAATTCTCACATAACAAATTATTAATAAAAAATAAAATAGTTTGACTTTTTTTTTAAAAATTATTCTAATGATAATAATAAACTTTCAGGTGTAAGGCTGCTTAACATAATCAAAGATTACACTAATATTGAGCTCAACATTACATCGAAACCTTAAAAACGTGACTTTATCAATGTTATAAAAGACAAAAAAAATTACAAAATATAACATATATATATATATATGTGTGTGTGTGTGTGTATATATATATATATATATATATATATATATATTATTTTGTAATTTAGTTTTATATATATATATATATATATATATATATATATATATGTATGTATATATATGTGTGTGTGTGTACATATACATATATACATGCTCTAAAAATTCGATTACGATTAAATACATGTACCTTAAGGGAAGTAGAAAATGGTTTAATTATTTTAACGAGTTAAAGTAAGGGATAAACACGGTGCCATGACTTATTGATTTTCTTTTCACGACTTATTGACTTGTCGAGATATATATATGGTAAAAATGCATCCGTAAGTGACTCTAAGCATACTTTTAGGGACCTCAAACCTGTGTGTGTGTGTGTGTGTGTGTGTGTGTGTGTGTGTGTGTGTGTGTGTGTGTGTGTGTGTGTGTGTGTGTGTGAACTAGCGTGCACAAGAACTACTGGCCTACTCAGCGGAGACTATAGATAGACATCCTCTCTTTCTCTCTCAGTGATAAAGTAATCAGTGTTGTGTGATGAAGGTTGAATGATGTATCTGGGTCGCAGTGATTGGCCTCTTTACTGGAGACTTCAGAAAGCATCTCTCAGCACCTGACAGCTCCGCGCATTCGATACGATATCGGTACCTGAGTCAGCAGCGGTGACAGCTCCTCCATCACAGACCCGCGGGGCGTCTCAACTCACCTCCCCGCGCAAATTAACGCCGTTCATCATAAAAAGCGATCGCGCCGAGCCGAACCATCCATAAATGTAATTATCCGACTGCATTTGAAACGCCCTAATTAAACCCGGCCCGGACGATACCGACTCGCAAATGTTCGTTTTAAAATGGCCTGCATCGTAATGATTCATTGGTTTTGTACTCGACATAGTCGTGAAAGGGCCTTTTTTTCCCCCCTCCGGCGTTTAAACGGACTACTATACGCTTCGAGGGAGATCGATGAATGAGCGGACTCCCATTGGTCCGCAACGATTATGTAATTAGGTGGGTGTGGCTCCGAGGCTCCGCCTTTTGTGAAGATGCGTTGAGGTTCGACTCAAAAAAACATGAACGCGCTGGACGGCTGCTTTATAGTAGAAATGAAAGTTGTTTGAACACTTGTTGTGTTTAATAACGTTCAAAGCCATTTTATTTTGCAACGCGAATCGCAAACAGAAACGTTCATGTAAACTATATAAAAATATATTTTATTATATATAACATTTTGACTGTATTTCAAAATGTAACCTGTATATTTTTTTATTTACCCCTAATGATTGAAAAAATATTTTCCGTAAGTATATTTGGGTCGTGATTTAAAAAAAAAAAAAGAGCAATCCCACAATTTGGGATTTATATAATTAAATTAAATTAAATTAAATTCTTCTTTCGACACGGAAAACATTTTTAAAAAGCCATCGCGACTTTACATCTTCTAATTCTTTTTCTTGCAAAAGTGACTTTGTGTTTTTGCGATGAATAAAAAAATAAATAAACAAAAATAGAATAAAAAAAAAAGAGTCACCTCAGAGGAGTTTTTAATTTCTTTTTAGCGATTTTTAAACAGTTCTCGTCTGCCATGCATGAAATAATAAAAAAAAGATCATTGCAGTCTTTTGTCTTGCAATACTTAATTTATTAAATTATTACTTAATCTAATTATTATTAAAATAAATGAACATCTCACAATTCTGATCACATTCAAAGAAAAATCAGAATTGGGAAAAAGATCAAATTTCCTTTATTATTATTATTTTATTTTTATTTTATTTTTACAAAAAATACTTCCTAGTTTTTATAGGTGACCTGAAGGATGAGGAGACGCACCATTTATATTCACTCTTAAAATTAAAGGTCATTTTGCAGTGAGCCTTTTTTTGGTTCCCTAAAGAACCATTTTGCACAATCTTTTTTTCCAACCTTTTCTGCGTTTTAAAAGCATCCGTTCGAGCTGATGCGCTGGTCGGCCAAGTTTTTCTTCTGTGTCCCCGCCGCGACTGTGTCTTTTTTTTTGGGAAAGCTGTTGCTTTGACCTCCCCCCTCTGTTCCCAGTCGAGTCGCTCTCCTTCTCTCTGACCACACACACACACACACACACACACACACTACTCCCCCTCCCTGTCTCTCGCTCCCTCAGCATCACTCCGAGCTTCATCTCCTTGGCTGGGATCACACAAGATGCATCCGTAGACCGAAAAGCGCTCCGTTGGATTTTCCGAGGATTTTCCCTGCACCGGGATGCAGGAGTCGGACAGCGCACGGAGATGGGATGAGGGCTGTTAAATCAACATGTTGAGGAGGACGGACCGGACCTCGGCGAGGAGAAGTTGAGAAGCGGACACCCCGTCGCCCGTGATTTCAGCCGCGCGTCTCGAAGCTCTCCATGTCGTGAACAGCTGCCGCTCCGTTAGGACTCTTTTTTTTGTGGACGTTGTTATGTGGTCTAATTGTGCGGTTATGTAACTCTAAGTGCTTTCCGTGGTAGGAAACACCGAGTCTATCGGTATCGCTCATGCTCCGGTGCATGCCTGCACGAGAGACGCGCGCGCGCTCGCTCCCTCGCGCCGGTGGTCCGCACCGTGAATCCGCACCGAATCCGCACGATCGTCCCCGCTCTCCCGCGAGATGGCCGCGGCGATCGCCAGCTCGCTCATCCGACAGAAGCGGCAGGCGCGCGAGTCGAACAGCGACCGAGCGGCGTCCGGTAAGCGCCGCTCGAGCCCCGGTAAAGAGCCCTCCGGCCGAGGCTCCCTGTGCGAGCGGCACCTGTTCGGACTCTTCGGTAAAGTCCGCTTCTGCAGCGGGAAGAAACGACCCGTGCGGCGGAAACCAGGTCAGTTCATTCACACCTGCGCGCGGCGCGTGACGATCACCTGTGCGCGCGGGCGACGGCGAATGAGAGCGCGCGTCGCTGTTTATGCCGCACTCTGTTACTGCTCGATTTGTTTTATTGATGAGGCTGTACTTTAATGATTGCATGTACGTCCGCGATGCAAAACGGGTAGTTTATGCGCGCTAAAGGCACACACGTGACCCCGGAGCACAAAAGCATTCATAAGGGTCAACTTTCCTGTATTTAGAAGCCGAACAGATAGGCTTCCCGTTGATGCGTGCTTTGTTATGATGGCTGAGATGGAGCCATTCGAAATCTGCGATCTGAGCATGCAAATATTGAATAAATCACTTTTAAAGTTGTCCAAACGAAGCTCTTCGCAATGCATATTACCAATCAAAAAAAAACAAGTTTGAATATATTTACAAAATGCATTCATGGAACATGATTTTAGCTCAATATCTTAGTGATTTTTAGCATGAAAGAAAACCCCGTGCCACGTATTTGTGCTCCTGATGACTGCTTTTGTGCTCCAGACTCATTTATGGGATTGTTTTATTGGTAACTGTTATTGCATTATGTTGTTTAACAAGCGGTTGATGTACAATTGTTAAAAATGAATGCCTCAAAATGTTAAAATAACGTATAATAAAAACAAATGTTGGATATAAAGTATGTTAATATCGTTGAATGTGCAATTTTTTGAAATAACTTTTAATGTAAAAATATAATATGCATTTGAAAATGTGAATTGTTATATAATGTTAGACAGTAATATCCTAGAGCCATGAAAGTATGAAGTGGATCAAAAAGTGAATCAAAGTTGGACGGATAGAGAAGAATGGGATATTGTTTTGATTTTAGGACCAACTTTGACCAAACTTCAAATGTTGACTACCATATATATATATATATATATATATATATATATATATATATATATATATATATATATATATATATATATATATATATATATTTATTTTTTAATATATATATA
>NC_056713.1:23322062-23324562 GCF_018831695.1 Puntigrus tetrazona | reverse complement strand
CGTTACACGTTTACGCAAAAATGCACATTGCAATTAGAGCCTTGTGCTCTCTGCGGTTTCTTTTTTTTTACACATTTAAATACATTTAAATTGATTTTGTAGCACAAAACATTCAAGTTTGTTCATAATGGATCGTACTTATTTTTCTGAACTGGCGCAAAACCCATTCGAACGGCAAAGGCTGTCATTTTACAAAGTTTCTGTTCATTTGTTGCATATTTCATGCAATTTGATTATGTTTTCGCCGATTAGAGTCTTGAATTTAGCAGGTTTTATTAGTGATGTCAAACGATTGTGATAAATAACATCCAAAATAAAACTTTTACATAATATATCTACGTTTGCTGCGTATATTTATTATATATGCATGCGTATGTGCGTATATATGTGCATGCATGTATATATTTGGAAAAATATTTACATGCATATACACTCACCGGCCACTTTATTCTAATTCTAATTGGAAATGTACACAAATTTCTAATCAGCCAATCACATGGCAGCAACTCAATGCATTTAGGCATGTAGACATGTTCAAGACGATCTGCTGCAGTTCAAACCGAGCATCCGAACGGGGAAGAGAGGTGATTTAAGTGACTTCGAACGTGGCGTGGTTGTTGGCGCCAGACGGGCTGGTCTGAGTGTTTCAGAAACACGCGCAACCATCTCTAGGGTTTACAGAGAATGGTCCGGAAAAGAGAAAATATCCAGTGAGCGGCAGTTCTGTGAGCGCAAATGCCTTGTTGATGCCAGAGGAGAAGGGCCAGACTGGTTCGAGATGATTGGTTTCCAGAAGAGCATCTCTGAACGCACAACGCGTCCAACCTTGAGCAGCAGAAGAAGCTAAGAACGGGAAACTGAGGCTACGATTCACAGGATCACCAAAATTGGACGATAGAAGATCGGAAAAAAACGTTGCCTGGTCTGATGAGTCTCGATTTTTTTGATGGTAGGGTCAGAATTTGGCAAGAACAAAACGAAAGCATGGATCCGTCCTGCCTTGCATCAACGGTTCAGGCTGCTGCTGCTGCTGGTGGATATTTTCTTGGCTCACTTTGGCCCCAGTAGCACCAATTGAGCCTCAACACCGCAGCCTCCCCGAGTGTAGCTGCTGACCAGCGTCCTTTATGAGAGATTCAGAGATTCAGGATTCAACAGCTTGTAGTGAAATGTTATACCACAGTGTACCCATCCTCCGGTGGCCGCTTCCAGCAGGATAATAAAGCGTGGATCCTCTCAGACTGGTTTCTTGAACATGACCAGGAGCTCCACAGTCACCGGATCTCGATCCAATCACCTTTGGGATGCGGTGCAACGCGGGATGCATCGTGGATGTGCAGCCGACAAATCTGCAGCAACCGCGTGATGCTGTCGTTTCAATATGGACCAAAATCTCTGAGGAATGTTTCCAGTACCTTTGTTGAGTCCAACCCAGTACTAGTATGTACTAGTAAGATGTACTAGTACTAGTAAGTGCTTTGATTCAACCTGTGTTATTAAAAGCGCTATATAAATAAAAATGATTGATTGATTGATGTACCAGTATGTACTAGTAAGATGTGTAAGTGTATGTTATATATATATATATATATATATATATAACATGGCATTAATCTTAAATATACAGTATATGCATGTGTGTGTATTAGTATATGCATAATAAATATACACAGAACACACACATGTAAGCAAAAACTTATTTTGGATGCGATTTAATCATTTTATATCAACATCAGTATCACAATATAGGGGATAAAAGTGTTGCAAGCATTTTTTTTTTGGTGCGTTTGTTGTTCATTTAAGTGTTAAATTAGAAATTCAAAAGCCAGATGCTTTGGTTTGATTTAAAACATCATTTTGGAAAATTTGTAATCTTGATCTTTGATGCATTACG
Organism: Puntigrus tetrazona; assembly: GCF_018831695.1. Classification (NCBI taxonomy): domain Eukaryota; kingdom Metazoa; phylum Chordata; class Actinopteri; order Cypriniformes; family Cyprinidae; genus Puntigrus; species Puntigrus tetrazona. Next base: position 23,322,668 of record NC_056713.1, on the reverse strand, counting down.
ACTCGTTGAGACTGAGTCTTATATTCGGCGTTATGTAACATTACACACGTCTGTGTGTGTCAGGATCAGCTGTTCTGGATGTTCTTCTATCTTTGGGGTGAAAGTGTTAATTAACTCGGTCTTAGTGTGATAAAGAACGTCTGTCGATGTGTGTGTGTGTGTGTGTGCTGTAATGCAATATATAAGCGTGTCTGCAAGAAATGATGTATGTGATAACGGTAATAATGCAGCATTGATATTAAGTGGTGTTTATAAAGAATTTTTATTTGAGATCTGTGTATTTATACGTATGCAAAACTGTGCTCGTTCTATTGCTTCTTGGGAAGGGGTGATATCTGTCTGAAATTGGCAAATGAATGCAAGTTTCACAAAATTAAAACTTTGGTTTGTCATTAAATACGTTCGGTAAAATGTCAAATTTGTACATTTTATTTTTCGATGCAAATGCATTGAACGTTTCTCCTAGATTAACCCTTTAAGTGGTCCCAGTGGGTTTTGTCATTGTCTTGTTTTCGCAGAATTCATTGATAGTTGATAGTTTTACGTTTTATATTTGTGAGTTGCCTTCCATTGATTTGTGAACACACAGATATCCCCCCATGGGTT
>NC_056713.1:23307062-23319562 GCF_018831695.1 Puntigrus tetrazona | reverse complement strand
CCGTCGCTGCATGATATTGATGAGAAGCAACGGTCCAGGAAAAACTCAGGAACTCCCACTATGGGCACCAGGAAAGAGTTGAACCAGGACTCTACCGATCATGAAGGCTCATAGCCACACACACACACACACACACACACACTGACCTGTAAATGTATACACACACATTTACACAAACACACATACACACACACACACACGCGGTGACCCCTGGAGCTGAATGCTTTCTTACACCCGAACAAACAACAGCAACTTCAGCATCGACAAACATCAACCGAAACAAAAATTAACGAAGTAACGTGAAAAAAAAAAAAAAAAAACATAGTTTAAAAAAAAAGCTGAATTCTTGCCTGTGAAAATATTTTAGGAGTCTCTGAAAATCAGGACATGATTTTACATTTTATGCAAAGTCCGGCAAGAGTCTGTTTGCGTCACGTGCTCGTGGAGACGCGTGAGGGTGTTTTCTTTCGGGAGTCTGAGCTTTAAAGCCATGTTCGATGATCACACGTTGATTTATGAATGCCAAAAGCACTTTCACTCACTGCTATACGTCGCTCACCTCATTAATCTTGAATGTTTATATCGATTGTGTCCTCCGATCATCGCTCTGTTTTTTCATTCTGGGCAGGAGGGGGAGGGGCTTGTGAACACTGCTCTCTGATTGGCTGGAGGGTTCGGGAACCGCTCTGCTGATAGGCTCCGACGGAAGCGTCTTCATCTCATTCCACTGTCGTGTTCTCCACTTCTGTAGCATTTTACTCTAAATCCCTTCTCGTAACGTCCCTCGACGTGTCGTTTTTTTCCCGCCGTTTCCGAAACAGGCTCGCTACTGTACCTTTAAGACTTGTGTATGTAAATGATTGGAGAGCAATGGTGTCGTTTTTCGGGGGGGCGGGCCGCTAGGTCTCGGCACGTAAATGTGGGCGGCGATATGTTAACGAGCGTACGGTTATGATGTCACAACCGATTTCCGAGCCAGTGATGGCGCGGGCGAACCTTACGAGCATCCACATCGAACTCTTTTATCTGCAAAGAGCAAGGAAAACAAACTAAGTTTTTTTTCCGTGTTGAATGTACTCAAAACCGAGCGAAGGGACGGCGGTTTTTCATTCAGTAAACGAAAGCGTCCGCTCTCATTTCACCGTACGCCTGTTTTTAAACCGCTCTCTCCGAGAGATCGGGTTTTTAATCCTGCCAAAAGCACAGACTGCCCTCGGACTAACTAAACTGGACTAAACCACTTCAAACCAGAGAATATACTGCCCCGGTTTTTCGTTCTTTTTTTAAAGCGCGGGCTGTGTTCAGAACGGAGTCCTAGCGTACTGCTTACTGCGCGGTATATACTTAATACTGCCTAACGGTTTTTAAAAATAGTAGGTGAAACGTTTGCGATGCTAAATGTTCCAAACGCTAGTGTACTGCATTTTTAAATTTTTTTTCCTCTCACTGTGTTGCATGTCTAATTCAGCAGGTGTCTGAAATAAATACGGTTGTTTTGCATGACTGCTCCGATTTTGCGTGAGGCATCCGTTGAAACGGTGAGAAAAAGAGTAGTTCGTTTTTTTATTAAACACTGTAAATAGGAGGTCGAATGCATTGCATTGTGGGATAGCGCTCTACTTGAGCTTCGCAAGACTGGCGCTGCCGTTGAGCTAGATTGAATTAGCATCGCTAAATAATAACGCTGCTGAAATTCGTTTCATAGTTGATGCATTCTGCGACATCGACGCCGTTATTTTCTCGTTCGTTACTGTGAAGCTGCCTCGAAACGATCTGTATTGTATAAAGCGCTGTATAACTAAGCCGCTCCGCTTTAGGTAAACGTCTTAGCCTCGCGTAAGAACATTTGCATACTGCGCACAGTATGCGTTTTATATACTGCAGAAATGGTGGGATTAGTATGCTGGGATGAGCTTCTGAACACAGCCGAGTTCCCTGATCAGTATGTTTCTGGAGTCCAGGTTCCTTCCCCTTTAAATGCGATCGACCCCGTTGGTCGGGTCGGATCCATCCACGTAAAGGCCAATCAGCTGTCGGCTGGGTTTATGAGAAGTCTTCCATTAGTGGAGCCGCACCAGCATCAACGAGGGGGGGAGGGGTCAAAGGTCAGGGTCAGGGTCCCGCTAGCGATACGAGAGAAAACAAACAAAAAAGTACTACTGAAGATGTCTGCCTGGTTTTGTGTTTTTTTTTTCTGATTATTGCCATGCTGAAACGATCTTCTGCTGACTTGGGAAGCTCTTTTGTGTTCGCTGATGTTCGCACCTTAATTCTGGACACGTTCATGTTCATTACGTAAAGAGTTCTGAATAAAGCATTAAACCTGCCACAGGAGGAAAATATCATTTAAAAATAAAATAAAAAAAACGATTAAACTCTGGTCTGGGCTCAGTGTTTCTTTTGCCATCAGCACAAAAAACACCATTAGCGCGCGATTCGTTCCAGATCCTCATAATCTGCCTTGCTGCTGGCCAAAACCTATAGAAGGCAAATAAAGTTCAATATTAGGACGGTTTTGATATTCCCTATTCTACGCAACTAACTTCCCTTATACTCATAGTACTAGAAGAATATTTTTAAATGTTATCTTTATCACAGTTAAGACCAATAACGATGACTGACCGTTTTAGCCTCCAAGATAATGTTATGTTTATTATAAGTACACGTTGCATTTTGAGGCCTGTCTCTTTAAATGCACGATCCCTTTAAAACATGGCGTACTATGATCGGTTCTGAAAATGACTCTGAAGATATCGCTCTTCTGTATAGTTACAAGCAGGCAAGTATTGCTCTCCTTATTGTCACTGAAGTAGAAAGATCTTTATTGTTTTTATTAAGGCCCATCTGTATAAAGATATTTAAATTAGCATAAACACCACTGTTGGGTAAGTTAGCCCACGCAAGAAAAGGTAATCCAATGCAAAAATAAAAATTGCAACTTGATTACATCTTTAAAAGTAGTATTTGTCACCCTTTCCTATTCAAATGCATGCTACAGATGCAAAAAAGCAGAAAATCGAATTGGATCCGATTTTGTTTTATATGACGGACGAAAGTTTCAGACACAGTGTAAAGGGTCTTTGAGTCTTTCATATGCGTTTTTTTGTTCATTCGTCATCCTTTCCTATCTAAATGCTTATTACTGATGCACAAATGCAAAAACAAAATTAACTGATTCTAACTTTGTAGGACGTGCGAAAAATTCCGACGAAAATGTCGGACTCCGTGTGCAATGTCCGACATTTTCGCACGTTAAAAAATAAACACGTCGTGTTGTGTCGATCAGGTTCACACACTGCCTCCGAGACTTTAGTTAGTCCTAAAACGATTCGTACCAGGTTCGGTGTCCTGCGTTTTCGCATCCGTGGCAAGTATTTTGATAGGAAAGGATGACGGACACAAATGTCGGACTTTAGCGCGCAAGGACCTTAAATGCGATCGACGCAGGGTGATTGTCGTATTCGTTTTTTAACGTGCGAAAATTTAAGACGAAAACGTCGGACCTCCGTGTGCAATGACCTTAAAGTCCGACTTTTATTTTTTAACGTGCGGAAATGTCGGACTCCGTGTGCAATGATCTTTCAGTTACGTTAAAAAATAAATACGTCGCGTTGTTTCGATCGGGTTTACACACTGCCTCCGAGACTTTAGTCAGTCCTAAAAACAATTCGGGCCAGGTTCGGTGTTGTGCGTTTTCGCATCCGTGGCAAGGAAAGGATGACGGACACAAATGTCGGACTTTAGAGCGCAAGGACCTTAAACGCGATCGACACAGGCTGATTGTCGTATTCGTTTTTTAACGTGCGAAAAATTCGGACGAACTTGTCAAACTTGTGCAATACCCAAACCTTGATCAACACAGAGGCACCATATCGTCACGTTAATAAAAGCGGTTTCATCGCCCGCGGCTTTAAAAATAAAAATCATTGTGTACTTTGGTTAGTTATGTCAATGATTTCTTCTAATCGTTTTTATCGTTCATAAACCGGTTTGTTCTGGTCTAGGGCTGGTTATGTTAGCAAAGGACCAGCACAAACCATCAAACTAACTTGTGTTGATTCTCATTGGTTGTCAAGGCCTACTGTAAAAACAAACCTTTCAGAAATTAAATACGAGACATCGTTCTCTTTAATCCCGAGTTTTAATTATTCTGATATAACTTGAAAGATTGATGGTACCTGTAAAGATTCTGACTCCACCCCCTTGTCCCGAGTTCGAATCCCGTCTCTAATAAAAGGCCATAAAAATCACTTTAATAAAGATGTTTTCACTGAGAACAGAGCGCGCCCTAAATTAACCCTCATGTCGTTACAAACCCATAAGATCTTCGGAGCACAAATTAAGTTATTTTTGATCCACGACCGTCGTTAAAATAGTTGATATTTTACAGTAATTTTACGAAGCTTCCAGAATACGTTTTGTCTTCTGCCTCTTTAAATACGCAAGCTTTTAAAATGGTGGCTATAGGTTTTTATCTGTATTTTTTCATCATATTTATTCGCGCAGAATTAGAAGGATTATTAAAACTTTATAGATATTTCTGGAGAGTCTGTTCAGCGTTTACAGACACGAGCGAACGGTGATGCGTTCTCCAGAGACACGAGGCTTTTTGAGAGGTATTTTTAGTTTTGGTGAATAAATAAAGCAGCAGGGAGAGTTGTGTTCACGATCACTGACATCTCTGTCTGAAATCTCAGATGTGTTTTAAGAGTTAGACGCGAGCACATCCTGTTCGGTTTTACAGTAAAAATACTACCTGAATAGCCTAAAACTTCATTTATTCCTGTAACGCAAAGCTTCGTTTTCAGCATCATTAGCCCAGGATTGGGGATTCACAGAGAGTTCAGCATTTATTTGAAAAAGCAATCTTTATTAACGTCTTTACTGCGACCGTTGATTAATTGCATGCATCCTTGATGAGTTAAACTATTAGGCTAATTAAAAAACGTCAACAGTAGTCCATATACACTGGAAGGCAACTCATTTATTTTACTTTCACAAACGTAAAAAAAAAGGATTATTTAAAAACTACAAATTACAAAATAAAAAAATAAAAATAAAAAAAAAAATAAATATATATATATACACACACAAAAATATATATATACAAAGTATATATATATATATATATATATATATATATATATAAAAAAAAAATATATATATATATATGTATAAAGGTATGTATATGTAATGTCATATATATATACATATATATATCTTATGTAATGTATGTATATATATATATATTATATATGTATGTATATGTAATGTCATATATATATATATATATATATATATATATATATATATATATATATATATATTTTTTTTTTTTTTTTTTTTTGACAGTATTTTAAAGCTTTTATAGGTTTGGTTCAAGTTTATGGGTTATTTGAGTCAGAGTTTTGCCGAAGCGATGCTGTCAGTGGCGTAACAGCGTGACTAATCAGTTTCCTGGAGGTTTTACATTCTGAAGGATAAATAATTATAAAATCACAGAGGAGCAGATTTACGGAGAGGCTTTAAATGAAGCCTTTCTTCTCTTCAACACCAGAGGCTTTAAAGGCTGATGTGTTCGTCTTGACGGTGCTTGAAATGCAAACTAAATCCCCTCACATCCGGCTAAAATTAGCAGCTGGTCTATTCTGAAAGCTCAGAGCTAATGACAGATGTTTGCTTGAGACGCTTTTCTGCTCTTCAAGCTAAACTTCTCCAGAGGATTCCTGAAGACTCTCGCATCTCACCTGTGTTTGAAGCACATGTCAGTGTTTCAGGGGCTACATATGTTAAGTCAGGTCCTTTTTTTACATCATATATATATATATATATATATATATATATATATATATATATATATATATATATATATATATATATGATGTAAAAAAAAGGACCTGATATATATATATATATATATATATATATATATATATATATATATATATATATATATATATATATATATATATGATGTAAAAAAAAGGACCTGATATATATATATATATATATATATATATATATATATATATAAAATCACATCCAAAATAAAAGGGCCTATTTATGTGTGCTGTGCATATTTATTATATGCATATATTATGCAAACAAAAACCTTTATTTTGGATGAAAATTTATATAATTTATATAATATTTTAATATGTATTCATTATTATATATCAGAACCATTGCCCTTTTCCTCTTGTTTTTTTGTGCAGGCTGTGTTTTAAAAATAATTTACTTTTTTTGGCATAAGTATGTAACATAACTAGTTTGTATAATGTCCTTGTGCATTTATTTTAGATGTTTATTAATGTCATAAATGATCAATGTAGACTGCATTTTAATAATATAATATTCTTTGTTTTTAAATATATATATATATATATATATATATATATATATATATATATATATATATATATATATATATATATATATATATATATATATATCATTATTATTATTAATAATAAAATAAATATGTTAATATAATATGCAATTCTTTAAATAAAAATATAAAACAATATTAATGATTCTTTTTAAATCTACATAGATTTATTATAGCATGCAAGTCCATGCAAGCCTCCTTTTGTAATTGTTTTTCTTTGTGCTTACATTTTAAACGAATCTTTCTTTTATTCATATTTTACGCTGTTCAAGGCCGCCCCCTGCTGGTGAGGTTCTGTCGGTGCAGCGCTGCCGCAGTGTAGAAAGCGCTCGGGTGCAAATTCCGTAAACAAAACTCACGTCGCATTAATCTGAAGATGAAGGGCAAGGTCACCTTGTGGCTCCTGGGTTATAACTCGCCAGGTTTTTGCTCGTTAAAAGGATTAACAGCGAGGTAAAAGCGTCTGTAAATGTGCCAGCGCAGCAGATATGGCGCTGACGCAGCGCGCGTATATCAGCGCGATTCATGCGGTGCAGTATCGACGTCCGCCGCTAGATGTCAGCATTACACCGAAAAATAATATTAAAAGCACACGTATAGATACATACTCAAAAAAATAATTGTACAGCAAGACAGCAATCTAAATCTGAAACCTGAAGATCAAACCTTCCAAAACGTATACATGTATAAATAAATATGGAAATAAATGAATGTGAAAATTGCTAAGAATAAAAATAATTTACAAACGAATGGGCAAATTTTATTTAAAATAATTTGCATTTATTTAAATAACTCAGTGATCTCATGTAAAAAACATTACGGAAATAAATAAACGTGTGAATAAATTAACACAACAATAAATTAAAAAGAATCGACAATCAAACCGGTTTAGTAATTACGAAAACAAAGTGGATAAACGATAAATAAGTCATACATTTCAATTAAATAAAAAACTAAGTTATTCTACTTATTTCATGAAGTCATAGAATAAACCATATTCTGTTCTATTAATCCAATTATTAAAATAATAAAAGCCAATGACAACATTTTATTTCAAATGTTTCTCATTTTTTTGTTTATCGCTCTATTATTACATTATTTTTTTTAAATAAAACTGAAAGGATTTAGTACAGAATAGACTGTATACGTTGTATACGTCTGCCAGAGACATAAACGCAAATGAAATATTATTGCAGTGTAATCAGCAAAGCACTGCGTGTAGCAAAAACAGAAATGACGCGCGCATAAAAGAGTTGGTTTAATGAGAGGTCAGGAACTGCTGCGGTGTCAAATGAAGATTAAACCTCAGCAAAGACGGCCACGGTCTGGTTATCCTCCCGCATATAAACACACATAAACTGTATTAATTAAAGTTCACAGAAAAGCGCACGAGTCAGGCGGCCGCCGGATGTAAATATCGATAAAAGAAACAGTGCTGGCTTTGATTTACAAATGTGATGCTGATCCATAACTGTAAATCACACACACGAACATTCACAAACACACACACTAACTAACTAACTAACTAACACTAAATAACTAACCCGCTGTCTCTTTAGCACTCTTACATCGCTCAAAACACTGCATATGAGAGATTAAGCTAATTTCATATTTACACATAAAACACTGGGGGGGCAGAAATGAATACTGTCATTTTTATTTAAAGAGTTTACAAGAACGTATAAATCATATATCGTTTAAAATAATAATTAAGATGACAAAACAATCAAATAAAACAATATTAATTAAATGTATGTATCGTGTATGCATTTAGCATGATATATCATATATTGTTTATATTAATAATTTATCATGGTGATATTAATTTAAATAAAATAAACTGTTATATGAATAAAATTATCAAATGTATATCTAAATTTTGTATATATTATTATTAAGTTCGATATATATACTATTTAATTAATTTAACAAAATAAATAGTTTTATGAAATTGCATGTGTACATTATATGCATTAAATAAATCCATTAAATATATATATATATATATATATATATATATATATATATATATAATGTCATATATATATATATATGTCATATATATATATATATATATATATATATATATATATATATATATATATATATATATATATATATATATATATTTTTACATTTTTAGATATTTAAAAAATATTAAAAAATATTTTAGAAGCTTATCTAATTGGAGAAATGTATGGACTGGGTTTTTTCGCTCTGCTCTTTAGTTTTGAAAGTACAGCACCAGCGCGCGCATTGGGGCGCGTGCGCGCAGCGTGGCGCGCGTCAGTGGTTTTAACGGGGCGATTCCAGCAACGTCGCGTCGCGTCGCGTTACGCGGCCGGCGTGCGGCGAGTACGTGTTGAAAGACCGTATTGTACAAACGCGGCTTTTCCAGTGGGAGGGGCTTGAACCGAAGCGATGTGACGCGAACGTAAATCTGCGCGCTGGTTTCCGTTCACACGGAGAAACGCGGAAACGTTGGTCGCGCGCTCAACCGTCACAAAAACCCGCGCGTACGGAGGACAGACGAGCCGCGGAGCCGCGCGGGCCGGTGGGTGTCTTTATTCCTTCGTCCGTGTCGTTGTCGTGAGCTTTACCGACATGTGTTTACCCGCGGTTATCGATCAGCGTCACTTCCTCTCGTCGCTGACGGAAAAGTGTCTCAAAGTGCCGCTCGCGCCGCTCATCCGGGGCTTTCTTCTCAACAACTTTGGAGTCTGCTTGTGTTTATTGAGTTTATGAGTGCACTGATCTCTCACTGAGGTATGACAGAAAAGTGTGTGGTGTATAGAACAATACATTTATTATTATTAAATAGTGATGAGGCTACAAAATGTATGCGAAAAAATTTTTACACTATTATTGTTATTTATGATTTAAAATAACCTGGCCCATGTGTGTGTGTATATATATATATACACACACACACACATATATATATATATATATATATATATATATATATATATATATATATATATATATATATATATGCTTTGTTTTTCAAATTATTAATTGTCTATTATTAGGTTAATCTTATTAATATGATAATTTTTTAAGATTAAATCATGTGTAGACTATACAAATATGATTTAGTATATAGAATATATATACAATAATATATACGATTTTACTACTATGATATTTTGTTATTAAACAGCTGCAATTTGTACGTGTATAAAGATGGAAAATGTATGCAAAAATATTTTAAATATTTTATTTAAAATAATCTGGCATATATATATATATATATATATATATATATATATATATATATATATATATATATATATATATATATATATTATTATTTTATAAAATTTTTATTCAAATGATTAATATATTTTTTTATCGTGTAGGCAAAAAGATATAGAAATATTCAGTGATGTATAATATTTTACCTATAATATCATTTTCATATTTTGTTAATAAACAGGTGCAATGTGACACAATATATGTAATACATTTACATATATGCTAAAATAAATACATTTTTTATATTTAAAAGTTACGTTTTAGAATGGATGCATCTGACACAGACTGTCTTTCTGCTGTTGTTTATTCTCAAACCAAGCCTTCTCGAAAATGTGGTATAGTTTGAAATATGCTCCTGAAAATATGACACGCTTGGAAATAATACGTGCATGATGGCAAACTGGCGAAAGCGCTGCGCTGGTTCTGTTTGCAGTTCAGTGTTTTGGGAGAAGATCAAAGCGTGCTTGTAGCGCGTAAATCAAAGCGCGCCGTCGCCGTCTCAGAGCAGCACCGTTAGATAGTTTCCACGTATGTTGCCCGGTTCGTTATCGCGTGCACGCGAGTGTTCATCGCACCTGAACCGAGCTCGTAATCCCGGCGCCGCGCTCAGGTGAGATGGATGTGAAATATGCGCTCGAGCGCGTCGCTTTGATTGGATGAGAGTCCCGCCGGTTTGCCTTAACGATTTACGGTGGCGCTCAGAGGGGCCCGTTAAATCATCCCGCGTCCCGGCTGACAGGGAGAGAGAGAGAGAGAGAGAGAGAGAGAGAGAGAGAGAGAGTGGTGGGTTAGAAACCGGCAGACGGACAGAGAGAGAGAGATCAGCGGAGACGGATGGTTTGTGTCTGCTCTGCTCTAAGTTTGTGGTTCTGTTGCAGAAGGGACCGGACCGGCGAGAAGAAGCAGACCCGCTCCGGGAGCATGTGAGTAAAGCCGCTCTTCTCGCGGATCTGTGCTGCAGGATGGACGCGTTCGGCTTCTGCATGCATTACGCATCCGGTGTTTGGGACAGATAGAGGTAAAAGTGATAAACAGGCTGCTTTAATATCGTGCTGCATCGTTCGTTCTTCACGCGCAACTCTTATTTTTGACAGAATTCTTCAAACTGTTTATACTTGTATGCATCTATTTTTCCTTTTCTTTTTTTCAAAATCACGTTGCATGAAGCTATTTAGTAACGTAAATGTATTCAAACCTCATTTTTTGATTAGTAATATGCATTGCTAAGAACTTAATTTGGACATATTTGAAGGCGATTTTGTCAACATTTAGTTTTTGGGGTTTTTTTGCACCCTCAGATTTCAAAATATTGTCCCGTTCTGATAAACCATGCATCAAGGAAAGCTTATTTATTCAGCTTTCAGATGAGGTATAAATCTAAATGTTGAGAAAATGGCACTTACGACTGTTATTTTGGTCCAGGGTCACATATGTTTAATAATATACAATATGTTTAGGATTTAACTTTATATATAAAACAAAATGTATTATTTCCATCTAAAACAAAAAACAATTATTTATATATATATATATATATATAATGTATATATATATATATATATATATATATATATATATATATATATATATATATATATATATATATATATATATATATATATAAATAATAGTTTTTTGTTTTAGATGGAAATAATAAATTTTGTTTTATATATAAAGTTAAATATAATAAATATATATATATATATAATGTGTGTGTATATATATATATATATATATATATATATATATATATATATATATATATTCTTTCCATTTTATTTTATATATAAAGATAAAAAGTTACAAAATATTATCTTAATATTACAAATATAAATAATAATAGTAATAATAATAATTATTATTATACATTATATATATATATATATATATATATATATATATATATATATATATATATATATATATATATATATAATACATTTTATATATATATATATTTATATATAAAATGTATAATACTAATAATAATTATTATTATTATTATTATTATTATTTATATGTATAATATTAAGATAATATTTGATAACTTTTTATCTTTATATATAAAATAAAATGGGAAAAAAAGTGTTATTATCCATCATATAAATATGTCTGCACTGTCTGTCTGCATGTGTTACGTGACTAATAGCTCATTTAATGTATGTTGATTCATCTTTTTAATAGATGATCTGATCTTCAGTCCAGTTCTGCTTCTTTCTCTGGACTATCACAATCAATCACGTCCTTATTGTCTGGTTTTCACCAAAAACAAGTGTGCCGGCGCTATGTAAGTAGCATTTTTGACTTGATTATGCCTGTAAGTTGATCTACAGTTGTAAAACGATTATGAATATGGATTAAAAGGTTCTTAATACCATAATGCTTTTGCGTTAAAAACACACACACGTTAGCACGTTTTGTTTAATATATAGAGGTGGAAAGTGTAATATTAATTTTCATAATCTTGTTGATACTGTAATCAATTTGTGTTTATGTATTCTTTTTTTTCTTTTAATTCATTTAATTCATTAATTTTTTTTGTTATTTTTGTACTGTTTCATTTATTTTATAAAATTATTTATTCATTGTTTTTTAAAAATGTCTATTTAATTTGTATTAATTTTCCAGTTAAAACTATTACTAGTACATTAAGTTAAATAATAAGTGAGGATTTGAAATTTAGCTGTTTGCATTTTTATTGTTATTTTATTGAGTTGTTTATTTATTTATTTACTATTTACAAAATACCAGTATAGTGTTTTATTAATTTGGTTATTTATTCATTTATTATTCATAAAATGCATGTATAGTGTTTTATTAATTTATTTATTAATTTATTATTTACAAAATGCCA
>NC_056713.1:23292062-23302062 GCF_018831695.1 Puntigrus tetrazona | reverse complement strand
AGAATCAGTTGTTTTCCGGTTCACATAATTGACTCACGAGTGATTCATTCATAAATTGTACGGTTCAGTTTAAATCCCTGACTAAACGAACCATGCTCATTCTTGCAAGATTATGACTATTATTAAAACCGACATTTTCCGAAGCAATGCATTATTAATGTTTTAACTGCAATTAGACACGATCTGAAGAAACGATCCAGTTATTCTTTTAAACTTGAACTACATGAAAACTCATTTTAACACGTGCACCTTGCTTTTCTTTCTCATTCCATTAATATTTCCCCTTTCAATCCCCCTCCTCCTCTAGCGCTCTTAAAGCTGTCTTGTAGTAAAAACACCTTCAGGAGTGTTTTATGGAGTCTGATAATAAACCGAGTGAGCGTCTGATGAAATGTAGGCAGCCGATTGAACACAGACTCATTTTCTCTCTCTCTCTCTCTCTCTCTCTGTCCAGGATGCCGTTGGTCTTCACACTTCTCTGCCTCTGCGTTTCAAAGAGGGGCGGCTTCTCTGCGTCTGTCACTCAAGCCCCCGTCCAATCAGGTGAGAGTCGGGTCTGATTAAGCGGCTGCGATTGGTCGGTCTGTGACCGGTGAAGGATGCGTCCTCTATTGCTCTCTTGCCCAGAGGCTAAATCCATCCTCCAAATCTATCAGCAACCAATCAGATCTTGCATTTGAATAATTGATCCCATCAGCAGTCTCGCATTAGATCTTCCCACCAATCAGCTGGAGCGTCTCCAGAGGTCTGTGTGTTAAATCACAGAATCTACATCTGCATCCACAGAAATAGTGCTGTATGACGCAAATAAATAAAGTGAATGGATCTGGTGTATATGTTTATAAGGCTTATGAAAATTTCCAGCTGATCAAACTGATTATCTATGGACGATTTTGCATATTTTGAAGGAAACAGAACAACGTGTCTGTTTTATATTCACTGTGGTACTGTACTTTTATATTATTATATTTTTATTTATATTTTTTATTTATATTTTTATAATATTTTTATTTCATTGATGTTTGCCCGTTAACTAAAACCAGAAAAACTAAACAAAAATAAAATAAAATTACATTTACTAATTTACTATTATTAAACATTTTTAAAACTTAATGTCAACTTTTTAAAGTAAAAGATTTTTGTAATTTTGTTTTGTGTTTTTGTGATTTATTTATTTTTTGATCTGAATAGCTTATATAATATATTTATTTAAGATTTAGTCGTTTTTATACTTGCCAAGGCTAAATTAATTTTTATTTAGATATATAGATATTTAGATTATTACACATTTATATTTTAACTTATTTCAACTTAACTTCAATGACTGAACATGGTTTTAATTTTTAGTTTTAATGAACATTAACAATGCTAGATGCATGTTGAAGAATTGGTGTCCTTGATAAAAAGGAAAAATTATAAAAAAAAAAAAAACATATATATATATATATATATATATATATATATATATAATATTTAAATTTGTTATAAATAATATAATGTCATGTTTAGATATTCAATATATTAATAAAAACAATATGAATATATAAATGTAAATATATACAAAGTATATACTGTAGGCGTGTGTATTTATAGATGCATAATAAATATACATATATGTCAACAAAAACCTTTATTTTTCGGATGCGATCGCGATTAATCGTTTGACAGTAATATTAAAAATAAAACCTGAAGATCTAAAGATGATCAAGACTTTTTACTAAATCAACATTAAACATTTAAAAGCAGAGAAGACTTATCCAAAATGATCTAAAAACAAACCACCGAGATGCATTCCAGTGATGCACAGGAAGCGATGTCTCCTCCACGCCGAGCCGGTGTGAGCCGAAGGTGCTGCCCAGTGAGTCGATGACTTGACAGACGACGTGATGTATGAAAACACCGGCTCTCGGAGCACCTTAACGTCACGTCTAATGATCTAGAACAGATTCCAGGGCGCTTCGGCGGTAACCAAATAGCGCGGAGTCCTGAAACTGATCCATGAATAATGCAACAGCAGCTGTTTTGAGGCTTCACCCAGCAGCTGTATCACATGTGCTGTTATATGTCATAATATTAGAGCGGTCGTGGCATCACGGGCCGGTCACACCTCTGGAAGCAGGGGTTAATTAAAAACGCTTGCCGCTGCGGGACAGGAAATGGATTGTTCCAGAAGGGGGTCATTTATAATGGCGTGCGGTGTGTGTGAGCGCTCGCACTAAGACACTCTTAATAGGAAGACTAATCCCCTCCCAGTCGCAAAGTGACAGAGCAATTACACACACTCGCGCACGCACACACACACACACACACGCCTCCGATCCTCCCCCTCCGCCGGCCCTCGCTCGCTCAGTCCGTCCCACAGACAGATCCTGACATCACCTGCCCATCTGTGTGTGTGTGTGTGTGTGTGTGTGATATGAATGAGAATCTGTGTGCTTGCTTGCTTGTGTGTGTGTGTGGTTTATGCGGTATCATTGATTTGGGATGGTAATTTATTTAAATAGACTTTTTGACATTAGCAGGATCAGCATTTAAACCCAAACTGATCGCCTTATCTTTCATTATTTTACAGAAATTGCATTTGCATGAGTGTGTTTCTGTCTGTGTGTGTGAATATAGCATGCTACTAAGATGCGTGCAGTATTTTTTTAGAATTATTTATATGCTTTTAAAATAGTTTCAAATGTCTTGAATTGGCTTTATTTTTAATTAAAACTGTTTTATTTTAGCTTTATTTGACTAGAATTTCAGTTTTAGTAATTTCATATTTTATTTGTTTTTGGTTTATTACAGTTGGTTTGCTTTGTTTTAGTTATTTTGTTACGCTTTACTTTATTATTGTTATTTTACTAGTTTTTTTTTTTTATAGTTCTAGTTTTCTAAATTTTAGGTTTAATAATTTTAGTATATATTTTGACATCAGCATTTGTACTTAAACAGATCACCTAAGTATTGATTTTTTAAATTTCATATTTTCAGTTTTTTATTTTTATTTTATTTAAATGTTACATTTTTAAGTGTTTTTACTAACAATGTCCTGTAAACATAGCTAAAAATGGACTGGAACTGCTCTGACTGATTCAGAATCATGACTTTGATTCAGTTTAGGAATCACTTGTAATGATCTTTTTTAGAAACATTTTTAAAAAGCTTTCACTGTTCACGCTTTTAGAAAATCTGAATCAGTTAATCCATTATATCGCAAAATTATATATTAATCGCATATCACGAAATATTTGATTTAGAACGGAAGTACAGAGCAGATTCACAAATCATTTGATTCAGATCGGAACTTCAGAGCAGATTCACGAATCATTTGATTCAGATCGGAACTTCAGAGCAGATTCACAAATCATTTGATTCATATTGGAACTTCAGAGCAGATTCATGAATCATTTGATTCAAATCGGAACTTCAGAGCAGATTCACAAATCATTTGTTTCAAACTGGAACATCCTTTATTTTATTAAACAGTACAAAACAAAAAAATTAGGGCAGTACTATTAAAGTATTAGTAATTTTATTACTTCAATTTCAGCTATTTGCCAACAGAGTTAGTAAACTAAACCTAGCCCTGGAAAAAAAAGTTTTGTTACTTAAAATAAAAGTAACTTTCATTTAACCAAATTATTTGAAAGAATAATTTTCATTCATCTTGACATAACTAAAACCGATTAAAACGGTTCGTGTTTGTTATGCAGTGTCAGTTTGATACGGGATGGTAATTTATTTAAATAGACTTTTTAACGTTCAGCAGGTTCAGCATTTAAACAAATCGCCTTATTTTTCATTATTATACTGTACTGCGTCTGCATACTGTAAGTGTATCTCTCTTTGCATGGTGAGCGTGTGTGTGTGTGTGTGTGTAAGAGAGAGAAAGAAAGAAGGAGCGTGCCTAGGTATTAATTTCATATTGATGCATTAGTTGCTGATGTGTGAGTTTTAAGCTGTAATTGATTCGGCCTTTTTAATGTTTTAACTTTTACACCATGTTCATGTCATAAATTTGATAGCTCAATTACCTAATATTGATTTGCACGTAATAATGTGTGTGTGTGTGTGTGTGTGCGCGCGCAAGCCTTTGAGTGTAAAAGTGCGTGTTTAAGCCCATGGAGAGGAAATTTTATGGCTCAAATCTTTCGTTTTCATAGCTCAGGTGATGTAATGGAGTCATTAGTTACGTTTGGATGTAGCATATTACCCGGTCAAAAGATTAAAACAATTACGATTTTTAAATATGTTTTTAAAAGAAGCCTCTTCTGCTCACAGAGGCTTCTTTTATTTGGTCAGATTGAATACGTACAGTATATCTTACAGTGTCTTCTGTGTGAAAATGTTCAAATGTAATTTGTAGAGTTTTGTCGATTTTGTTGAATATGAGCCCTTTTGCAGATATATCGGTATCGGCAAATATGCCACCGATATTAATTTAACATAAACAGAACGTATATATACCTTTTTCCTGAGATTACGCAGATGAAATGGTGAAATGATTTCATTTGTCCAGCAGTTTGTGCCTGTGAACATTGAACTTTAAAGTTATTCGAAGTGTGTGGAGTGAACTGGTGTCGGACTCATTTTAGATAATAATGTTTATACTGTATGTATATGTATATGCTCTATATACACGAATGGGAAGTGTGTCCCACTGTACTGTAATATACACACAAAGAATATCAGCCAGTATATCGTTATTGGCCTTTTTATAATAATAATAAAACCATTCAAAAGTTTGGGGAAAGTAGAAAGAAATTAATACTTCTATTCATTTATATATATATATATATATATATATATATATATATATATATATATATATATATATATATATATATATATATATATATATATATATATATATATATATATATATATATATATATATATATAAATAATCTAATCTATATATATATATATATATATATATATATATATTAGATTTTTTATAGATATAGATATATTATTATTATTTTTTAGATATATATATATATATATATATATATATATATATTAGATTAAATTTTTTTCTTTTTTTATATTTATTCCTGCTATAAAATGCAGATATATGTGTGTGTGTATATATATATATATATATTTAAATATATATATATATATATATATATATATATATTTAAATATATATCACATAGAAAGCAGTTTTAAATTGTAATAATATTTCACAATTTTTACTGTTTTTGATCGAACAAATGCAGCCTTGGTGAGCGGAACAGACGTCTTTCAAACACGCACTCACAAAAAAAATCGTTTGCATTTGTTTGATCAAAAACAAAGTAAAAATTGTAAAATATTATTACAATTGCTGTGTTTTTGATCAAACGAATGCAAAAGATTTTTTTTCATGGGTGCGTGTTTGAGACGGGCGCCTTTCAAACACACACGCACACGAAAATAATCTTTTCTGTCTTTGCTTTGAGGACTGATAGCATATCAGCATTGTTTCTCCCGAAATCTCACGGAAAGAGCAAAAAACAGACACATTTGAGACAATGGCTATCATGCATTGACAGGAGAGACCTGTAAAGTCAATACAGAGCCGCTCGGATCATTCGAGATCCCTGACGTTTGTCAGCCTGCGCTCTGAGATTACGGAGCTGTGTTTCTGAGGTGGCTTGTGTTATGTTTGTGCCTTTCAGACGTTCAGTGTCACGACTGGGGAGTGCGGAGCGAGGGGTCGGTGCGGGTGTATGACGGCGAGGTGGCCTACCTCTACTGTCCGCTCTTCTCTTACCCCACGCTCTACAGCTACAATCAGACTCAGAACAGCAGCCTGTCTCTGCTGTGGTACCGACACACACACACACACGAGCTGGAGCAGCCCATCAACCTCAAACTGCACACACTGCACAAAGACCGCGAGTACCTGTGGATTCAGCCGGCCTCGGCGCAGGACGCCGGACTCTACATCTGCATGCTCCGGTAAACACACGCATCGACTGAATGGTTAAACAACTAGTCTTAAGGAAGCTAGATAAATCTGGATAAGCAGACAAGGGAGAGCACAAGTACTACGTCTTGTTATGGAAGTATAATGGGTCGGTGAATGCTGTTTCCTGCAATATATTCATGAAGTTTTCAGTTGCATTTCGTACCTGTAAGCTTCAAAAGTAGGTGTACAGAAATATGTGGATTGTTTATCATATCTTTTTTTAATTGCATTGTGCATTTTAATATGAAATAATAGAATATGAATGTAATTTAATATTATCTAAATGTAAATGTATTAGGAAATCATGCAGGCGATTTCATCATGTCAGGTTAAGAAAGAAAGAATTAAAAAAAATATTTAAATTTGTTTATTAATTATTAATTCACTCGTTTATTTAAAATATTTTATTTAAATGTGTAACCAAATCATGCATCATGCATATATATATATATATATATATATATATATATATATATATATATATATATATATATATATATATATATATATATATATATATATATTTTTTTTTTTTTTTTTTTTTTTTTTTTTTGATATATCATGACATTAATATAACATAATGTATTTTGAATAATATATTCATATGAAAACACAATAATGCAGGTCATTTCAATATGTCAGGAGTAGGTTAGGATATGAAATAAGTTCAAATGAAAAAATACCATTTGCAATTTTAATATTAGTATGTAACCAAATCATGCACATAATTCCATCATTAGGTTTAGGTTAGGATATGTGTATTTTAATCTAATATAATAATTTTTATAAATACAAAAATTCAACTACCATAAATGCAACCACACTGTGCAGGTTATTTTATAATAATATATAATGCTGGTTATTTCATTATGTTTAGGGTTAGATTAGGTTAGTATGTAATATAAAAAAAAAATAAAAAAATAGAAAAAAAAAAATATATATATATATATATATATATATATATATATATATATATATATATATATATATATATATATATATATGGACTTATAACCAACTGTGAAGGTGATTTTATCATGTTTTGTGTGTGTGTTTCAGCAACATTTCCTTGTGTGTGAAGATCGGCGTTGAACTAAAGGTCGTTCAGAAAGACGAAGAGTGTGACAGAACAGCTCAGCCTCACCTGAACCTGACTGTACCGCTCCAGAGCGATCAAACACTCACCTGTCCAGACCTGAACACGCTCACGCTGCCCAACAGCACACACTCCGTCAGCTGGATCCACGTGAGTCCGTGTGTGTGTGTGTGTGTGTGTGTGTGTGTGTGTGTGAATAAACATCTGAGACCACCATAATTAAATATGATGCTGAAAACTCATCCAACCGCTATGAAGCAAATGAATTTCATAATCTCCAGAGTCGCACGCCTAATGAACTGAGAAGACGTGAACTCAAACAATCAGCATCGTTCAGTTTATAAGGCTGTATGTGAGCACAACTATAAAAATGCAAATCAGCACGGGCAATTTGTCTGTTTAAAGAGTCGTAACAATGAAAGAAACGACCTGTAGCGATATGAACAAAGATGTATTATCTATATGCTAATGTACTAACAGACTGTTTAAAATGCTATATTTATGCATTTTGGAATGCATGAAAGGATTTGGACGGCCATATATGGCAACACCAGTAAAATAAGCCCCGCCTTCCAAATCAAAGCGTCAATCATCATTTGTCACTATTTGGCATTAATGCGTAAACTCACACCCGGTCTTTACATATTATGCATATTGGCTGTTTTTTAATGTTATTTTAGGGTAAGAAACAACAGGTTTAATGCCGTTTTGCAATATGTTGTTTTGTAGTATTTAATTAGTACCGGAGTTTGCTCCCAACACGTCTTTGAGTAAATAACTTTGCATTGAAAAAGTCTTTTCTCTTCTAGGAAAGTGGATCAATAATATGGGTGATATGTTTTGAAGGCCGCATTGATTTCGATGTACAATCAATTGCTCTGTAAAATATGAATGCTGCCTTCCGAGTAGCTAATTCACAGCTGTTTTCATAGAAGTTATTAGCTATTTAAAAATCTTGCAACAGCTTCCTCTCTCAAAAGGAAATGCCTCAGCCGAGGAAAGGAAATATAATACGTTCGCCTCGAAAATGCAGCAAATAAAAGCAGCAGTGCAGACGTGTGCATTGTGGTCTGATCAAACTAGAAAACTTTTTTTTTTTTTTTTTTTGTAGCGCAGCTTGTTAAAGGTCATTTCAGTGAGACGATAGTGTTTTAACTGCATTTTCATGGTGCAATATGTATAAAACACACAAAGCTGTTGCTTGTTTTGGTACATTTAGAAGCATTAATCCAGAATGCTTATGGAAATTTATAAAGAGTTTTGTGTGTAAAAGTAAATAAGGTGTAGCATTTCTAATAATAATAATATATTGATTCAATTATTATTATTATTATTATTATATTACTATTATTATTATGATAATAATAATAATACTTATTATTATTATTATTATTATTATAAGACCTATAAACACTATTGCTATATAAATATCTTATCAGAAATTCACAAACATTTAGTATCATTGACATACTATATTATATCCATTTTTCATTTTAAATTATTATTTTGTTTTTAAAATGTCTTTTAAGAAACAGCATGGGGTTTTGTTTCAGTTATTTGTTAACTTAATGTTTTTATTTTTTAATTTTTCTTAATTTTGTTAAAGCATTGCTCTCAGACAAAATATTTACTTGAAGTCTCCCTAAGATTTTAGGTTAATATTTCAATAATTTAACAATGCATTTGCATGTTTGTGGCTTTCAGATGTTTGCTATTCGTCACGTAACATGCAGGTAAACAAACATTTATTATTTTATTAACTATATATAATTATATATTGCTTCTTTCAGGTAGGTGTTTTATTTTTAAATTTAATGGGGTTTTTTTAAGCTTTTTTATTATTTTATTAGCAGTTTGGGAAAGGAATTGCACGCCATCCAGCTAAAACTAAAAGATAAAGAAACACTAAAAGGTTACTTGGAAAAAAATGCAACAAAAGAAATTTAAAAAAATATCTCAGGTAGTTGCCAAGGTAACATTTTTTAATTCAGTTTGAACACTGAAATAAATAACCAAAACCAAAACCAAAATAAATAAACACTAAATAGACAATTAAAAATAAATTAGAGAACTAAAACAAAAAAAAAAAATCAAAACAGAAAATGTAAAAAAAAACAATGTAAAAAACTATAATGTTTAAGACGGAAATACTGTAACACTGACACCATCTCGGTTCTAAAGAGTCTGATTTAAGAAAGGTGAATCTAGATTGGTGCAGATTCATGTCTGTTTGTCTGTAGTTATGCAGGTTTAATCGCTTTCGAGGAGACCGGGAGCTGAAGGGAGATAATCTGGTGATCTACAGGATGATGGAGCCGTATTCTGGCCTCTATACCTGTGTGGTTTCCTATCAGATGAACGGACGTACGCTCCAGTTCACACGCAGCATTTACGTCATACCTGTCGGTACGATTTCCTTGTCTTCTCTCGTTTGATTTCCTGGGAATCTCGCAATTTAATTCACAACCCGCAATTCTGAATGTTTCTATCTCACAGTTCGTGTCTCGCAATTCTGAATTCATCTCTCATAATCCCCCGTTTATGTCTCGCAATTGAATTCACGTCTTGCAATTCTCATAATTCTGAATTCATAACTTCACAATTCTTAAGTCATCTCTCACAATTTATATCTCACAGTCCTGAGTTTATGTCACACATTCTGAATGCATACCTCGCAATTCTAAATTCATGTCTCACAATTCCCGAATTCATGTGTCAAATTTCTCCATTTATGTCACAATTCTGAATTTATTCCTCACAATTCTAAATTCATGTCAAATTATTCCATTTCTCACAATTCTGAATTCATGTGTGAAATTTCTCAATTTATGTCACAATTCTGAATTTATTCCCTCACAATTCTGAATTCATGTGTCAAATTTCTCCATTTATGTCACAATTCTGAATGCCTCAAATTTTTAATCTTGCAATTCTGAATTAACTTCATAATTCTGAGT
>NC_056713.1:23274562-23279562 GCF_018831695.1 Puntigrus tetrazona | reverse complement strand
TGGACAGGATGTTGGAGACTTATCATCTGCAAAAATTTGTGAAAAGGCCGATGTAAAACCACAACCAGCTCTCTATTTTTATCTGACTTCCTCCTGCATTTCACAGGTCGTGTCCGCGGGCCCTCCTGTACTTATTTCCACTTAGATAGAGGAAGTATTTGACAATACAGATAACGACATGACGGACGAAACCTTAAATAAGCGCCGCCTTACAAATAAAGGAGTTTTTTTATCAGTATTCAAGGATAAGCAACAGCATTCACGATGCATTTCATGCAACGGGTTGGAAACATATTGAGAAACAGACGTATTTTCATGCAAGATATGAGAGAGGAGAGCATCTGATTATTACTTCCGTTCACTCACCTGTAAAAGCAGAAATATAACTGTGTGAAAAGCATATAGCGTAACTCAGGATTGCATTCGTAACTTTGAGGAGAAAAAAGCTATAAAAAATCATATAAAAATGCAAGGAGATGATGTATAAGGCTATTAGATAATAGATCATTTTAATAATATTTTAACTTAGTTTTTATTGTATGGTTTTCATTTTTAGGTTTTACGTTTTTAGTTTATGTCCGTTTTTTAAATGTTCATTTATTTTTTTTATTCAAGGAAGAATAATGTTTTTAATGTTTATTTATTTATTTTATATTTATTTATTTTTTATTTTTATATATATATATATATATATATATATATATATATATATAATAGTTTCAAGTTAACAATTAGGATACTGTTAATTCCCCAACTCTTCTCTGCCAAAACATCCCTCTGAGATTTTAAGTTGATATTTTAATAATTTATCAGCATTTTGCATATTCACTGTCACACGCAGTTAACATTTTAAAGTTAGTATTGTGAAGTTATTTATATTAATGTTATGATTATGATTTATTGGCTTCTTATCAACCCTCTGCGGTTCCCTCAAGATCCCCCAGGGGGCATGAAGCTGTTCTAGTGTGCTCGGATGGTAGTGCACTATCTAGCACACTAGGGCTGCGTTCCGCACCACTTTCAGACAACCACTGGCGAACTTCCCTAAGCGCTTCCTCTTTGGCGAATCTTGAAGTGCGTTCCACTTCGAGGCGTTCATACGACAGACCCTCGATTCCTACCAAGGGAGCGAGTCTGCACCGTGCGCACACTTCAGGCCTTCCTCAGACCACAGAGCGGACACGATTATGACGTAATGGCGAATATTTTACGTTTATAACAGCCAAAACACACCCATACACGCACAGAGATAAGAAAGCGGACCCCTAGATCAGTGGTTCCCAAACCTGCTTCCGGAGGCACCCTAACAAGGCTGCAACGTCTCAAACGCACCTGATTCAGACTCATTAGTAAAGACCACCACCTGAATCTGGTGCGTCTGAGGGAGGACACTGTTGCTTTCTCCATAGGCTTGCATTAGAAAGCGCTCGTCAGATCAGAGGTGTGAAGTGTGTTATTGAGCATCAGCCACTAGAGGACAGAATAATGCTGCAAATAATGCTGGTTTGAATAAGCTCTGCAAAGCAAACTTTTTTTCATTCGCGCCGTCTCATACGACCGGTATGTTTTACTGATTTGGTCGATACTTTCTGCGTTTAGTCAAGTCAAGTCAAGTCAAGTCAGGTGGCTTTTATTGTCATTTCAACTACATATAGCTGTGCAGTACATAGTGAAATGAGACAACGTTTCTCCAGGACCTGGTGCTGCATGGAGTCACGCTTACAACACAATACAAAAGAGCTCACATACTGAGCTAAGACAGTGTTTTAGCCACATAAAGTGTGCAAACTAGTGCAAACAGTGCAAAGACAAAATTAGTGCAAATTACTGATTCATCGATTCATTTGATTCAGACCAATTCCCACTGAACGACCCGCTCGTCTCACGACCGCAGCTGACGTCCGTACTCATTGTTTACACTCATGATCGTGGGTGACGAAATGCGTGCAGAAGTGTTTCCCTTCGGTCGTCAGGGAACGGGGGAAGTGAAAAAGCCTCGGCCAATCGGATGCCGCCTTGCCCCGGTCGGTCTGGTTTTGTGTGTGTTTCACAAGGCTCCGATTCTCTGGAAAGACTAACCCCACAAACGTCTAAACAGATCGTATCACCGGATGCGCACGTTTCCGAAAGCTTTACGTTTGGCGGTAATGTTTGCGCTGACAGTTCAGAAAATCACAATAACCTTCAGGTAAATACTGACCATAACTTCAACAGCAAAAATAAAACCAGGCTCACCTTTGACCTGAAGCTAATTAGATACATTTTTGACTGGCATGCTTCATACTGCACCATACAGTTTATATTTAACTTATTAGGAATAGCATTTTAAGACATCAAGCATGGCGAATAAATAATAAATAAAAATACCTATGTATGTGAAACAATAACATACTGTGCTCAAAATATTGATACATTACCTAAATATATTGCATGGGATTGATATTGAATATAAAAATAAACGCAGCCACATATTTAAAAATTTTTTAAATAAATTTTAATGTTTTAACTGAACAATAAATATGCAATTATTCTATCCACTCAAATACAGTATATTGAATGTTTAAAACTTCGCAACTGTTTGTAGCTTTGAATCCGAATAGTTATCTAAGTCCAAAATAGCCTTTTATAACTTTTACCCCGATCCCCAGCTAATTTCACGCCCTGATCTATGCATGATAACATACTACAATATATAATTTGATATGAAATATAATCACAAATATGTGCACCTTTAAAAACAACATTTTGACAGTGCAAAACAGATATGTTGCATATTTGCATATTTTAAAATACCATTTAATCTTTGCATTGCAAGATATACAGTGTGCCTTATTAAATATATTGCGCTTTTTTTTAAAAAATGCACAGTATACATGCTATATACTGAAGAAGCAGTACTTGTAATGCTAGTTTGAGCTCTATCTGGCCACCAGAGCACAGGTTCTTCCCAGAATTCCTGTCCGGTGGTTGGGTTTCATGACCTTTTAGTGGCAGCAGGCCACTCAGTAAAGTACTGCATTAACCGACACTCATCTGCAGACATGGGTGTGTGTTGTGGTTATTTTTTACCAGTTCTCAGGAAAGCCGTCCTGCCTGATGTCATGTTTATCGCGTATCAGGAAGTAAAACTTATTAAAAAAAAAACACAACAACAAACACAGACGCGTCGCACATTTTCATCTTTACTTTTCGTCAAATATCAGGGCGTCGGTAAATCTTAAAAATCCCTCTTTTGAGTGCTTTCTACCGTCTTTTTCCGTACCGAGGTTTATCGCTGAGGTCTAAAGGAGTTCAGGAAGAATTTCCCTAAAACATTCGTGATGTGAGAAATGGTGAAGCGCGCGACTACGTTTGATGTCATCCCGTGTTTGTGTGCGTGGGGAAGTGAAAATGTGATTGTACAAACGCTCAATCCCGGCTCACTGATTTATAAACCCTCATAGCATAATGGCTTGCTGTAGGATTTAGGGAAAGCGGGAAAGGGGGGTTGTGGAAAGAGGCAGAGTGAGAACAGAAAGTAAACGACCAAGAAAAGGAAAAGGAGCACTGAGAAGAAGCGAGTTGGAAATGCCCTAAAATTCCTGAGTTCCAGTAAAGTGTGTCGTCCTGATGCTGGTGACTAATCATGTGACCAGGTGAGGAGCCTCTGCCTGCTTTCGTGCTGTTGGTGACCTGCCTTTGACTTCCTGGGCGACCTGAAAGCATTAGTGAGGTTTACTAAGGAACGTGTCTCTGTTATAATCAAAGTACCTGTAATATGGCTATAATTAGGATTAGTGATATGGAGAGTGGAAAAGTTTAGAGGCTTGAGGGTGGTGCGTTTTCACTTTAGATATTAAGAAACCACCTAACAATCAATGGAATTCCTCAGCAAGCTTGTAGTAATGACTTGGCAAGCACTCAAAGTACTTTAGCGACTACACTGCAAGAACCCATTCACAACACATTAGCAACCATTTAGAACACCCTAGATATGAGAACACCTCAGAAACTGCATAGCAACGCCCTGACAATCCTCCACAACTCCCTAGCTACCATTTAAAACATCCAGTGACTGCGTAACAATGCCCTGACGACCACTCAGAACACCTTAGCTAACATTTGGAACACCTTAGCAACCATTTAGAGCACCACAAATATGAGAACACCTCAGAAACTGCGTAGCAACGCCCTGACAACCCTCCACAACTCCCTAGCTACCATTTAAAACATCCAGTGACTGCATAGCAACGCCCTGACGACCACTCAGAACACATTAGCTAACATATGGAACAGATATGAGAACACCTCAGAAACTGCATAGCAACGCCCTGACAATCCTCCACAACTCCCTAGTTACCACTCAGAACATCCAGTGACTGCGTAGCAACACCCTGACGAGCACTCAGAACACCTTAGCTAACATTTGGAACACCTTAGCAACTATTTAGAATACCACAGATATGAGAAAACTTCAGAAACTGCATAGAAACGCCCTGACAACCCTCCACAACTCCCTAGCTACCATTTAGATCATCCAGTGACTGTGTAGCAATGCCTTCACGACCACTCAGAACGCCTTAGCTAACATTTAGAACACCACAGATATGAGAACACCTCAGAAACTGCATAGCAACGCGCTGACAACCCTCCACAACTCCCTAGCTACCACTCAGAACATCCAGTGACTGCGTAACAATGCCCTGACGACCACTCAGAACACCTTAGCTAACATTTGGAACACCTTAGCAACCATTTAGAACACCACAGATATGAGAACACCTCAGAAACTGCATAGCAACGCCCTGACAACCCTCCACAACTCTAAGGGCTACCACTCAGAACATCCAGTGACTGCGTAGCAACACCCTGATGAGCACTCAGAACACCTTAGCAACCATTTAGAGCACCACAGATATGAGAACACCTCAGAAACTGCATAGCAACGCCCTGACAACCCTCCATAACTCTAAGGGCTACCACTCAGAACATCCAGTGACTGCATAGCAATGCCTTGATGA
>NC_056713.1:23254562-23269562 GCF_018831695.1 Puntigrus tetrazona | reverse complement strand
ACGAAACATTTCCTCTAACGCCAGGTCTTCTGTTTAAGTTCGACCTTCAACCACGCCGACGATGATTTACACGCCATTGCAGATCAGAAACAACTAATCCATCTCTGAGATACCCGATATCCTCTTTCAGTTACTCGCAGTATTAGCTTGCCCTACAGCGAGCTTACTCATGAGGAAGTGAGACGCTAAAGCATTTGCCTTGTTTTTATAAACCTGGCCGCGTGCAGCAAGGCATGCATTTGCAAAAATCGGAACATTTCGGGTTCCAAAAAGAACATTCTTTGAAGAACACTCTAGAACGTTTTCATGAATGTTAAAGGCTCTTCGTGGAAACAACAAAGAATACTTTTTTTAAGAGTCAACACCACTCAAGTCCTCACCATGCAGTTATTTTTTTAAGCATTACCGAGTGAGTCATGGGGATTTTTTTTTTCTCTTTTTTTTTGAGGAATATGCAAATTCTCATGATTGTGCGTCTAATCGTTGCTTGTGTGTTTTTTTACAGCTTGGCCTTGGTCGTGACCTTGCTGCTTCTGTCAGCTGCGTCTGGTAAGAATGACGTCCGTCGCCTTACGGTCACCTTTGTAAACGCCCGAAATAACAAGCTTTATGTAGAGATCGAAAGAGAAACGTTACGGTGGGATGGATGAGTTTGGATGTAGGGATGAGTTACTAGAAGCCGTAGGAGTTGGGGAATGCACCTGCGCACCAGAAAGTTAAAAGAACAAGGAAGCAAAACTCGGACAGTAATAAAAGGACTTATATAAGTCATGGAGAATCACCCTGATTGAAATACAAAACACATGAGCTACAAGCCAACCTGCCAGAGACTTTGACTTTGTGCTCAAAATAAACTTCACAGTCTTCACTCTTCATAAAAGATGACGGGTTTCGACACATTGTTACTGCTATTATAGCTTTGCCTGCTTAAAAGGGAAGCCCTGTGAAAGCAGAAATAATATATATATACACGCGCACGTTAAAAAAAGCCACCGTTAAACAAATATTAAAGTTATGGTGTTTCTATTTAAGTTAAATTATATGAAAGTGTATTTAAAACTGTGCAACTGATTATGATTAATTTCTGTATAAACGATTACTTATTAGCCAATGTCGGCGTTATATGTAATATAAATCTAAACTGTGCACGTACCGTATATTATTGTGTGTATACGTGTGTGTATAAAGTGCTATTTGGACTGAAGTATACCTGCTATGATAATCAGTATGGACTGAACTGGGTGGTTTGTGTTGTTGTGTGTTTGTTGTAGGTGGCAGCGACAAAGTGAAGAACATCACGGCCGTTTTGGGTCGCAGCGTCACATTCAGCTGCGCGCTGAACAACGGAGATTCTGTTGAAGGCTTGTACATACAGAGAGTTATAAACGATAAAGAAGAGAAGTTCATCAATGGCTTTTATAACAACCCCTTACCAATGGAAGTTCCTGAACAGTACCAGAACAGAACCACGGTGAACAAAACGGGCCTCAGCGTGGAGATGAGAGACATCTCGGTCTCTGACGAAGGACTGTATACATGCGTGGTTTTCATCAACAAGGACCCTAACATCTTCAAGATTCTCCTCAGAGTCAAAGGTACGACACGGGTTTGAAGAATCGGTTCATATTCAGGCGATAAAAGCGAGTTCGAATCAAATCGACCAGACGGGAAGCTGAATTAGAATTGGGATCCGAATGACAGAAAGAGGAATTGACTTCAAAATATAATTACACTATTATTTCTGGCTAACTGTGCCTGTTTATTAGCTGATACGAGGTGCGTATTTTATCTCAGATAATCAGATGTTAGCATTAAACTAATTTCAATACTGTCCAAAACCATTACAGCCGTTTTAAAAAATATTTTTGCTGGTCACGCAATTTCATCCAAAATACATTGCTTTATGTTTAGCAAATTAGAGCATTTTTTCCAATCAGTACATTTTTCGTAGATACCTCAAAATGTTATTTAATATTGAATTATGAATAAATATGAAACGCATTGTTAAAACGACACGGTGTTGAAATTTCGACGCAGCGTAAATACAAATGCGAGTCGGTTGTGAATGATGCATAACCTTGATAAACTCGATGCGTGTGAGCGAAGCCGTTCTACGAAACATCATTTGAATATGCGTATGCAGGCTATTTGTGTGCGTCTGTTTGGTTTATTTGCGTATGCGAGTCTGTCCGCGGGGGCGCGCGTGCTTGTGCGCATTGGAAACTCGCTGCTGACTAAGGATTCTGGGACGCTTGCCTTGACGTGGGTTTTGGGGAAGTGAAACACTGAAGGGGGGAACCTCTCTGAATCTCTTAAATGCCACTTATTCCATTGCTCTCTTCTTTTTTTTTTTTTTTTTTTTTTTAGCTGAGTACAGCGTCCCCACAATCACGGCGGTCTGCGGCCAACGCAGCGACGGCGGCGCTGGACAGGCTTGTCAGTTAAGCTGCTCGGCGGCGGGCGGGTACCCTCGGAGCGCCGCCGGATGGGCGGAGCTTAATCAGAGCCTAATCAAAGTCATTAACAACTGGAGTTCAGCGGATAACGAGTCCAAAACCTGGACCGTCAACCAAACCATCATGTACACCTGCGACCAGCCCACTAATATCAGCTGTGCCATAGGGGGCGCTGTTTCAGAAAACGTCACCATATGTGAGTCCGCTGCTGGATTTTGATCCACAAGTCCCTCGAAAGTGTTAATATGGCATGAAATTTAAAAATGCAACTGGGTTAAACATGTAACTCTACTCAGATTTTACAGATTGAACTGAAAGTCGTCGTTCACTCGCAGTCCTTCCCTTTTCTGCTCTAAAATGCACCTCATGAATATTAATGAGGTTATTTCAGAATAATGTGTGGGTGAATAAATAATATCATTTAAAATTGAAAAGTTATTGTTTAATTTTTATTATATAATGTTTAACTTTTATTGCTTTTTTATTTTAAACCTGGGGCCTGGTTTATAAAACAAACCTCAATTTCATCGAATTTATTTCTTATTTATTTAAATCTAATTGCAGATTGTTTTTTTTTTTTTTTCATTTTAATCTATTTATATATCTATTTTAATCCCCCCAAAAATTCCACTGCTTTTTTTTTTTGAAAGCCCCAGTAACAAGTGCATCACAAATATTTCTTTTAAAAGAAAAAGCTAAACGGAGTAATGTTCTTCTGTCGTTTTTTTTTTTTTTTTTTTTTTTTGTAGGTGAAAGAAATCTTTTCTCACTTGTGGTAATCGCAGCTATCGCCGTCGTGCTTGTGTTTGTCCTGTTAGTTATTTTTGTCGTAGTGATGAAGTGCTGCTGTGGAAGACAACAAAACCCAGGTACACAAGCGCGCACACACACACACACACACACACACACACACACAGACACACAGACACACACAGACACACACACACACACACACACACAGACACACAGACACGCACACACACTCACACACACACACACAGACACACACACACTCACAGACACACACACACTCACACACACACACACACAGACACACACACACACACACACACACACACACACACACACACACACACACACACACACACACACACACTCACAGACACACACACACACACACACACACAGTATTATCAGGAGACACATCACTACATGAGTTATTAGAAAGCTCTGAACATGTTTTACATTTCTCTCTTCTCCAGGGGATCCAAGTGAGGAAGTGGGCATGCCTTTAGCGTAGGTATCTTCTCACTACGTTCTCATATCACCAAACCAGTAGCTCACCCAAAAGTTATTTCACATTCACTTTCATCTTCATCTTATAGCTGCATTTACAACGAACGAAAGCAAAACAGAAACCACGCACGCCAGGATAATAGGTTAAATCCCAATTGAATCCACAAACAATTAAACAGACGTTAAAACAGATGTTAAATGAGGAAAAAAGCTCACTGACGAGGCAATATTTCTCATTTTCGTTTTGTTTTGCTTGATGCAATAACTAAAACGGAAAAAAAAAATGTATACAGATATATTAAGATGAATTAAAACGTCAATAACGTATAAGCAAAATTACAAAGAGCACAAAATATAAAAATAAAATCTAAATAATAATAATAAAAACTAGTCCATACAGCTTATGCGTTATATTCCGCATCTGCTGAAATCATGGCTTTGTGTGAGATGCAGACAAAAACCGTACTCGCTAAAAACTGAGACAATGTTTTTGCAAGAAACAGCCACTAAAGCAATTGAATTTGCCATTAAAAGTGATTAAAAAAAAAAAAAAAGATGTTGATTTTTGGGTGAACTGCTCCTTTCATGCACTAGTGCCCTCACGTAACCTTGACGCCGAGAATAACCAATGGAATTCCTGTATTTCTAACCAGCGAATGCCATTCACAGCAACAGCGCGTCTGAGAGGTGACGGCCAAACGCTGAGGATATGCTGAGATTTTCCTCGTTCTGTCGAGCGGAAGCGCCTCGGCACCCAGAGCTCCGGCTGCAGGTTGGGCGGGCCGTCCAGCTGAACGCTGTGTGTTTAAAGGGGCTTCACTTCTGCGTAGAAGCAGGCCTCGGAGCGACGCTGGACTGTCCCGGCACATTTGAACACGCATTTGAGAACGCTTCCTTCCTTTCCCTAGTCATTCAACTGGAAGAGCATCTTTTCTTCGGCGTCCTGAGCATTCGCCGGCCAAATTCACAGAGACGGTTCAGGTTATGTCGCCGGGAAAAGGGATTTCTAATGGTGCTTACGATTCAAAGTTTTATGGCTAGATGTGCTCTTATGTACTTCGCAATCCCGTATAGTGTTTCAAATTGTGCCACTTTATTCCGAGGAGTGGGAATTTCGAAGTTCGAAGTTTTCAGAGACTGAACTAAGGTAAATATTCTGATTTGGGCCAGTTGTATGGTTGATAAAATAACCGAGGCAGTCTTGACGACTGCTGTCTATGTTCATTTAAGAATATGATGTTGAAATGGTCTTACGCTGGCACATTTCATTTGCTTCTAGAAGCTGATTTATTTGAAGCTTTATTTTTTAAAGCCAGTTCTCAGACGAGCAAAAGACAAACAATAAGTAAAAATCTAACACTGTTACGTGATTTCGCTGGTCATTCCCCTAAATGCAATGTTTACCATTACTTTGTTTATGTGTAAATACTGGTACTGACCTTTTTTTTTACTTTTCTACAGCAGTGCACTTACATTTACTGACATGCATTTTTTTTTACTGTAAAATTGTTCTCAAGGTGATATTTAATTTTCAATTAAAATGAATCTGTTTCCATGTGGAAATGTGTTATGCACTTTGCTTTCTGACTGCTTGAGAGGGCTGTAATTTATTACTAAATTATTCTGTGTATTTCTCAAAAAAAAAGATGAAATAAAAAAAACAAACAAAACGAATTTTCCCTGACTCTGATTTCCTAATTAGCCTCTCAAAGGTTTTCAAAAATTTGCATTTCTGAAACGGTTCTTGATTATGTTTATTTATGTATTTATTTATTTTGATCTGGTTAGTTCATGTTCAAACGGCACTTGTATAACCCAAAGCTTAATCTTAAGTTTTTACTCTAAAATTAGCATATCGCTAATATGTGTCTTGTGCGCATGCGTATATATTATATAATAAAATATAAAAACTTAGGCCTACGCGTAAAAAGTGTTATCAGTTTAATGACTGGATGTGAATAGTTTAAGTGTGTCTACTTGGTTTTAACCAGCAGGGGGAGTTCACGTTTAAAGTCCATCAGCAGGCCTAGCTAAGTTTTCTAGCGGTTTGAGCTAGCTGGGTTGACGCTAGTTTATCGGTTAGCAGCATTTCCAAGCGCTTCCCGTAAGTACATTTACGTTAAAACAATGTATTTTGAACGATGTGAGCGCTTAGCAAGTTTGATAACTCCAGAGTCACACGTGTCACACGAGGCTGTTTACAAAATGCTTTTGGTTAAGTGATGATTTTACCAGTTATTGGCCATGTTTCATAGCAAGTGCTTTGCCCCAGCCAGGGTTAGACCATAGTTCAATTAAGACATTTAAGTAATTTCATAAACATGCATCGGCCTACTGGTGTGCATCCTAAGACAAACGAAAGACATGTTGTAAGATCAGTTAGTGCAAGTTTCTTGCATTTGAAACGGATGCAGATTTTTATTTTAGCCCAAGTTTAAGCCTTGTCTGTGAAACCGCGGAAATAAGCTGTGTTGAATGTTGAATGTTGAATTCAGCAGAGTTTATAATCTTGTTTGGATGGTTGTTAGGCTAAACGGTTATGTATTGATTGAACGATGCATGTAGTTTGCTGCGAGAAATGTTAACGTTATATTTTTGTATGTTTTGGGCTACTACAAAGAGCCGATAATCAAACTTGAGTGAACTACTGACTATATTATAATTGCATCGAGTTAAATGTAAAAAACCCTAAAAAGTTAAAACTACAATATAAATTAGAAATGAATATATGCTTCAATGTCATGTTTTTCCCCTTCATCCCCCCCCCCCACCGCAAGAAAGTGGAAATGATGGGTCAAATTAAAGGTCATCACGAGCAAGTTTTGGAAACTTTGCTCAGTTTGACACAATCAAGTACACTTTTTCTTTTGTTTCACATTATGACAGTAAATGTGTGGCAAATGCCACTTGACTTTATTTCAAAAGCGGCATTTATTGTTATTGAAGCATATTTCCTGGAATTTATGCCTCAGGCGACCGTCACAACAACTAACTGTTAAGGGTCTCAAAGTTTTACTCTATTGATGTTTATTATATTAGCTAAAGAGATGCATTCGAAAACAAAATCTGATGATTTTTAATGGGATGCAACAAAAATCTAAAAATAATTTTGATTGCATTGCATGTCACTAGAAAAGCCTGTGTAGTACTTCAGCTGGCCTATAGAGAGCAGCATCATATTAAAAACTGGCTCATGCGAATAAACATTTTGTACATTTCAATCCACAAATAGATAAACACTGGTATTTATTCAAAAATGAGCATTAATGTGACTATGCAGCTATTTTAAGCTGTGAAATGTGTTCGTTTAAAATTTCCATAGTTAATGCATGTCTATTTTTAGTTTCCTCTTGATATTAAAGCATTTCAAGTCTAATCAGCCCCGAGACGAGTGTGGTGACCCCGATGGGGAAGGTTGGACCAGAGGATAAAACTTTGTCCAAATCGTTTCTGGGTGATGGAATTTAAAAAAAAAAATCTAAAAGGAGTCAAGCCTCTAATTCTGCGAAGGGAGATTTGCTACCTAATACCCAAAACAATCCTGGTCACATAGTGCAGATTTACTAAAGTCACAAGGCGCCTGAAGCTGTAAACCTACGAGGGGGGGGGGTTTATAGTGAACTAAACGAATAAACAAAAGATGCACAACGAGTCTGCAATCGATTTTCAAAGTTTAATTCTTTCATTTGATACAAAAGCATTCTTAAATAAATTCATTTTTGTTCAGTTTCTTAGTTTTTACAAAGATAAATTAGCATTTCGTAACACAAAAATAAAACTACGAACATCCGTTTATGTACAAATCGATCCAGAAGTCCTTCGTGAAATCCAGGACTGTACCACCTGCATGTGAGTTTTTGAGGCACTTTTTTAAAAAGGTTTTAGAGTTTATTATCGGTCAGTACATTCATCGACCCTACGGGAGGCCCGTACGGCACGGTCAGTGATTGTCATATTCAGAGTGAGTGTGTGTCTGACAACTAAACAAAAGTCCATCATAGCTTTTTCATATCAAAAATAGACGGTAACTAAATAGTAAAGGAACAATAACTTATAATGCGTTCACGTTTTGTCGAGTTTGACCTGTAAAAACCATTCGCGGAAACCCGCTTTAGCATTGTGACGTTAAAAACGGCAAAATGTCAACAGTTTAAAGAGTTAGTTGGCAACCTCCGTCGCACATTTACTTTCGGCTTGGATATTTCGCATTTCCAACACCATGTGAACAAAGTCTCGTAAGCGCTCCCGGCAGCTGTGACGTGTTTTGCGAGGTAAACGGCGCTGATCGCTGAGGAGTGAAGAACTACATTTCCCAGAATGGGTTGAGTAGCTCGTCCACAAAAACGAAGGCACTTCAGTGAGAGTTTGACGTAGTGCATATTTACACGGGAAAACTGCTGCACCAGGTCCGTCCAGTGTAAGATCATCTTAAGAACGTTTCGCGGAAAAAAAGTGAACGAACAATAGTGCTACATGGGCACGGGCGCCTCCACCTTATCGATCACACAACCGTCTCGTTGCCTTTGCCCGGTTTAACCCAGCCGTTGGCAGTCCGTTTGACGCGATTGTTTCGCCCGGTGTGCACGAGTCGGTGGGAACATCGCTGCCACGTGTGAAGCGTTTTGGCCGACCAAACCCACATCCCCGACGTGATTCCCACCAGCAGAGACATAAAAATCCGCAGCATCTCCGCCGCCATGTACGAATCCCTCGCCGACTGGCGAAAGTCGGCCCAGTTGGAGATTTCGTAAAAGTAGCATGCGATGACGCAAGTGGCCGGCACCGTGTAAAGCACCGAAAACACGCCAATTTTGACCATCAGCCGCTCTAGCTTATCCGTCTTCGTCCCGTCCTTTTGCAAATTCGAGCGGATCTTGAAGAGCGCGACCAAGCCGGCGGCAATAAACAGCGTCCCGATTACCAAGTACGTAAACAACGGGGCAACTACGAATCCGGTGAGCGCATCCAGGTTCTGGTTGCCCACGTAACACATCCCGGAAAGGTCGTCGGCGTCCACCAGCCGCATGATGAGGATGACGATGGTCTTGACGGCGGGAATGGCCCACGCCGCGATGTGGAAGTACGAACTGTGCATTTCGATGGCCTCGTGACCCCACTTCAGCCCGGCTGCCAAAAACCACGTGAGCGTCAGGATCACCCACCAGATTGAACTCGCCATGCCGAAGAAATACGTTAGGAGGAAGACGATGGCGCAGCCTGTGTTTTTCAACCCCTCGTGCACCAGCACAGGCACTGCCGCTTCTTCCAAATCGCAGGAGATGCGCTCGCGACCGACGGTCAGCCGGACGATGTAGGCCACGCTGTAAATATTGCAGCACATGCTCAGGAAAATAATAGGCCGCTCTGGATAGGAAAACCGCGAGGAGTCCACTAGGAAGGTCAGGACGGTGAATGTAGTGGAGATGAAGCAGAGAACCGCCCACACCGCCATCCAAACGTCGGTAAAGACTTTAGACTGTCGCCGGTACAATCCCGTGTCGTATCCGCACTGAAGCGAGCAGCTGCCGCTCCGCTTGACCCACGCGTACTTCTCCACGCCGTCTCCCAGCGCCATGCACTCCTCCTCCTGCGGCGGCATCGGCCGGACGGCGTGAAACGGCGGGTCCTCGTCGCCCGGACCCTCCATGCACATGTGGTTCTGGTCATTGGTGGGCGGGAACAGGCTGCAGTTCAAGAGCTCCGGCCACACGAAACCAAACTCCTGCAGAACCGGAAGGCACTTCCTCTTTACAGATAGGCACATGCTGCCACACGGGCCGATCGGGATGGGAACCTTCTCCGTACACATGGGAACGTAGACGGAGCATAGGAAGAACTGCAAGAAAGCAAAGACGGGGAGAGGATTAGATATTTGCGAACGCAAAAACAAAGGTCTTGGGAGATTCTAATGCAGCTCAAATCCGAGACGTGGACAAATACGTGCTTCTCGGTTTTCTAATGCATGTTCTTAGAAGTTCTACAGGAGAAAAACATTGGTTCGTTTTCTAGTATTGCGTGTTTTTAGCTGTACGCCGAAATGAGGAGAACATTGGATTGTCGCATCATAGACATCTGAAGTTTTAGATGCATGTTTTCAGAAGCTCTGTTGGAAAAGGCATCGCTTTCGTTACGTCGAATGCGTTTTGTGGTATCGCACTTTTTTTCACGTGCTCTAACGGAGAAAAACGCTGCCTTTGTCACGTCGTGCGCAGATTCAAAGGTGTATCTAGAATGTTTTTGCAAAAGCCCTAAATTAGAAAGAAACATTGCTTTGTCACGTTTATGTCTAATTGGTGCAGGTTTGTGCTTTTCTGCTTTCAAAGGTGTAAATGAGGAAATTTTGCCTTTTCGGCATGCGTCGCATGTCTTGCGTGTCAAAAATGAGCGCTTTCCAAATGTATAAATCTAGCATTGCACATTTTCTGAGGCCGTAAAGGAGAAAAGCACGTCTAAACGGCTTTTCTTTGTTTTCTGACGCTCTATAAAGGACAAGAAAACGTTGGTTTATTGCATTATACGTTTGCAGATGGTATGCGTCGCGTGCAAGTATTTGTGAGTGTTTGAATGGTATGAGTTTCCCTGCATGCAGGACTGCTCTCACAGGAGGAAGCCAGAGACTTGCCCTGTGGCCGCGTACGCTTCGCGAAATCCGCAATTGCGGGCTTAAAAACGCGCATCAATGTGCCATTTTTCATATCCGAGAGCAGCTTTGGGCAGAAGTACTCTCATTTAAGATGTTTGCGATAACCGGGCAGCATCTAAAGCAGCTTTAATCACGAGATCCTCCAGCAAACACACACGGGAATCCGAGTGGGAGGTTGCTTCTCCGCGCTGAATCAATAAAACAACAACTGCCTCTGTCTTCAATGCTCACACACACACACACACACACTTACGAGGGCTTCATACTGTCCTCGAATTAATCAACTTGGAATTATGCTTATTAAGATAACTCGTATATTTATACACTTACAGAAAGCTCCTAGTGTACTAGGAGATCATTTGACCAGTTTATGAACACCTTTCTCTAATACACACCAGCACAAGTTTTAAGTCATTTATGAGGACAATTCCAGGAATCTGGTCGTCACAAGTATAATGAGACGAGCACACTGTGTGCAGAGCCTTAATACAGTGTGTGTGTGTGTGTGTGTGTGTGTGTGTGTGAATGAAGTTAGATGTACTTGATTAGAATTACTGTTTTACATTATTGTTTGTAAAAATTACTGTCACCTTAATAATTATCATTATTATATATCTAAAATACTAATGCAAAAGTATATGGTTGTAAATCTTTTTTTTTTTCTTGTCGTAATTTATGACTAATACTTTTAATTTTATTTATTGTGATTATTACTATAAATTATTTTAAGGAACTGTTCCTTTGTCACAATAATGATTTATCATTATTTTGTAATAACTTTTTATTTATATTTTGTAATATTCTAGCCATTGTTATAATGCAATGTTGCTTTTAGTAACAGTATCATCGCAATATAACTTTTTCTTGTGTTGTAACTTTCATACCATGTCAAGATTTAAAAGTGTGTGTGTCCGTTGTGTATGAGTAGGGTCTGGTTACACTGTGTGTGTGTGTGTGTGTGTGTGTGTGTGTGTGTTGTCTCACCTTCAGCTGGCTCGAGCAGCCGTACTGTATTAACGGTGTGAATGTGGTCAGTTGCAGCTCGGCGTCGGACTGGAGCACGTTTCCCACCAGGTTCGGCATCTTGGTCACATTGTAGCCCAGATCCTGACACATGGAGATGCGGATCGGGTCGCAGCTCATCTCCTCCTCGTCCCCAAACGCGTGCGCGAACCCCGCCGCGAGCGCCAGCAGCGCGAGCCCGAAACCGAACCGAGCCATGACGCTATCGGCGGAATTCCAGCGCGAGCTTTCACCGGAGTTCAGACGCGGTCTCGTGCCAGAGGGCGAGGGTCCGTTAAAGCGTGAAACGGCGCCGTGTTCCGTTAGTCCCGTTTCGGAATAAACCTAACGGGCTTTCCTTAGAGTCCTGTCTAAACGAGTAACGATCCGTGGCTTCTGCGTGATCCGGTGCGTCCGTGGCGCAGTCGCGCGGGTTCTGCCCGGTTGAGGTCTAGACGGAGACGGGACAGCTGCCCCGTCAGCCAATCAGAGCGTCCGCTTCAGAGTGGGGGCGGGGCTTAGAGTAGCCACAACAATAAAACGGAGAAAGTTAGACGGTCTTTTTCATCTCTATCACTTAATGTGCGTTAATGTTCTTTTATTTGTAGTATTATTCGTCTTAAACCAATTTCAAATCAAAGGTTTTTTTATACTTATTATTTATTAATGGGTTAGCTTAAGTTTAATTTCCTCTTACCAATTTCGTTTAGCTTTAATAATTTTACATTATTCAGGATTTATGCCAAGCACTATGTGGCCGGCAAATATACACATCCAGGCTTCATTTGCAAATGTCTGAATGTAAATCTACTTTATTTGTGAAAGTTAATAGGTAACGTTCAAATTTAGAATTTTGAAGAAGTTACGGAATGTTACTTTTGAACGTTCTCTAAACGTTCTGAAAAAAGCAGCAACGTTCCAAAAACGTAACAAAACTTTGAGAGACATTCTGAGAACTTTCCCTGTCGAATGTGTTTTTTTTCTTAAAGCTAGTTACTGGGTTGAGTGCAGCAGGGATCCAAACTCTGATTAAAGTGATCCGTGTGAAGAAACTTCTCTTTTGGACAGAGATTTGGGGGTCTGAACCCAGATTACAAGCGTTAGATTGATGCGTCTCCTCCCTCCGTTTCGCCTCACTGATCACTAACTATCAGAATAAAACCCCCTGCCCGACACCCGGCCTGCTCCCAACCCCCTCCCGTGACCCTGACGGGCGGAGGTCAGCGGTAATTAGCAGTTTTTAAACGACAGACTGGGAAAAAGGAGACAAGCAGGCTGGTATCCGTGGAGCAGCTATTAAAATGGTAATGAGCCGATGGATTGTGCTGCGACGCTGTCAGGACGACTATCCCAGCAGCCTTCGGTCGCTTCAGCCGATCGTCCGTCAGGCGAGGAGGTTGTAGAACGATAAACGTGATGCACAGTATGCAGTGCGTGCGACACAATAGTCTGCTGGGAGACATTAGTGCTTCAGTGTCGATTAGAGAAGCCGTAATGACTTTAAATGAGCCTAATGTGTGGATGCGTGAAACACAATAGACTTAATTCAGAGTCATTAGGAGGTAATGACGCACTTCCAAAAATGCTCTGAAATGTGCCGTTTAAATGCACGAATGTAAAATAATTGCAGCGACATCGAGAGGGGTCGCGTTAAACGTGCAGCGGCAATCAGGGATGATTAGTTTTTAAACGGCGTGTTTGGAAAGTCATGCTCTTCCAGTCGTTCATTCAGTCGTTCTCCAAGTGTGTGGATCCAGGCTGCTTGCTTTTTTTTTTTTTAAATGCGGGCGGAGGTTTCCTTAGAGAGCGCTATCAGCTGTAAATAAAACAATAGAAGTCTGTGGCATGTCCTCATTCAGATAAGTAAACGCATGTGTAGCAGCTGCTCTGGATGGGATCCAATCTGAAACAGAAGGAACGTTTGAATCAACAGGATAAAAAAAACTGTGTTTGTGTTGTGTGTGATGAAATGTGTGTGTGTGTGTGTGTGTACAAGTTGTAGCTGTG
This sequence comes from Puntigrus tetrazona, assembly GCF_018831695.1. Taxonomy (NCBI): domain Eukaryota; kingdom Metazoa; phylum Chordata; class Actinopteri; order Cypriniformes; family Cyprinidae; genus Puntigrus; species Puntigrus tetrazona. The sequence goes on along the minus strand of NC_056713.1, from coordinate 23,256,197 downwards.
TAAAACTTTCCTGTTTAATTAGTACGGCGGCTGAGAAGCGTAACCGTGGCAACAAGGCCTGGCAACAATTTATCTGAGGTTGCCTTGGACACAAACCCTGAAGCTTATTTACTCCAATAGCTTTGTCGTTTACGTGGGTTTATCGATCTGTCGAATTATAACCGAAAAGCTTTTATTGTCTTAATGTTCTTATTAGTAGTTCTTATTAGTATATTTCTCATTTTTCATTAGGATGAATTAAAATAGACACAAATATACGTCAACTGTGTCCGTGTGTTAATAGGAGACCGTTAGGATTGGTCCCAAAAATGAAAATTTGTTAAAATAGTTTACTGACTCTCGTGGCGTCCAAAATGTAGAGGAGTTGGTTTCTTCATCAGATTTGGAGAAATGCATCATTCAGTCACTTGCTCACGGGTGGATAGGTGGGCAGTGAATGGGTGCCGTCAGAATGAGCGTCCAAACAGCTACTAAAAACATCGTAAGTAATCTACAACACTCCAGTCTATCAGTTAATGTTTTGTAAAGCCAAAAACTGCATGTTTATAAAAACAAATCCACGATTTAGGAGTATTTGTAACTTCAAATACGAGTGCGTAATCCATAATAACTCTTTCCCCGGAGAAAAAGTGGTCTGGACTAAATCAGAAGTCTGCACAGAGTGAGACAACATTTTGACCGGACGAAGTCTTATGATGGATTATGGTAAAAAAAAAAAAAGATTTATTACTGATAAATCTGAATTTCCGCTTTCGTGTTCTTCGGATGTTAACTGGTGGACTAGTGTGTTGTGGATTATTGGGATGGTTTTTATCAGCTGTTTGGACTCTCATTCTGACGGCACCCATTCACATCCATTGCTGAGACACTGATAGAGTGCTGTTTCTTCCAAACCGATGAAGGGTCAAACTCGCCTACATCTCCAGCAAATTTTCATTTTTGGGTCAACAATTTCTTATTTGTGATTCAAAGTGAAAGCACCCTCAGTTTTTCCAACCGATCAAGCAGTCGGCAAATCAGATCGATTAATTTCTTCAAATCGACCAATTAATCGAGTGTGTTTGTGTGTGTGTGTGTGTGTGTGTCAGTGGCTGCTTGATAAATATCTCCTCAGACACATCATAAATCTGAGCTTGTTGGCGAGTTAACCCCCCTCAACCCATAGATATCTTTAGACCCATAAGCCTCCAGCGTGTGTGTGTGTGTGTGTGTGTGTTTGTTGTGGTTGCATTAGAGTGCTTGTCAGAAATATAGTTGTTTTCTGGGAAGGCTGCCGGGCTGCTTGTGGGTTCATGCGTCTCAGAGCAACAAAACCACAACATCTCCCTCGCTCGCTCCCTCCGTACGGATGCAGTTTTTTTTCTTAAACATTAGTGGAATGTTTCTGTATGATTGAGAGTCAGCTGCTGCTTTGATTTCGGCTGCTAGCGTGGTTTGTGTGGTCTGCGTGTGTGAGGCCGAAGTTTGCCAAACAACAAGCTACTCATAATTTTAAAGTAGCTGAATCACAGCGGCCCTTTTAGCGCTGAGCTCTTCACAAATGCTGGCTAAGTACGGTGAAGCAGTTTAAAAGTAAATGTCTGTTAATTAAACGGTAGACCGTTACATTTCGGCGGCAGAGAGAGAGCTAAATGC
>NC_056713.1:23237062-23247062 GCF_018831695.1 Puntigrus tetrazona | reverse complement strand
GATCTGCAGCGAAGCGCTCTCGCACTACAGGGTCATTCTCCTCAAATAAAACCTCAAAGATGAAATGCTATAATATAGGAAGTAAAACTGAACTAAAATTTAACAAGAAGAAAAATAAAGACGGTGAAATGGTAACGTGAAAAAATACTCAAAATGACTAAAGCTAAGACAAAAAAAGTATGCGCAATAAAAATAATTAAATTGAAATGTATAGTGATATTTACAGTTATATAAATTGTAATATAAAATATAAAAACGATAGATTACAAAATAAAAAAAAAAAAAAAATGTAAAAATAAAACCTAATGCTGACAATGAGCTAAAAATATCAAGTAGTATTAAAAGCGAAATAAAAATTTAATCATAAAAATGACAAAAAAAAGTCCAATAAAAAATTAACGATAAGCTAAAAACATAAATATAGTAATAATAAAAAACAAGACTAATAAAATGAGCAAAAGCACCTAAAATTATTCAAAATAAAACTCATTTAAATGTGCTAATAATAAGCGGTATAAAGTAACGTTTGTAGAATTATAAATGGTATTAAGAAAAAATATAGGGAGAAAATATATAAATATAATAATTGTAGTATTAGTAGTACTAGTAGTTTGTTTAAAAACAAAGCAATAAAAATGTGTTTTACGTTACAAGAAATTAAACTAAACTTTAAAATTAAAATACACCAATAATAGACTTTACATATGAAATGTAATAAATGCTAAACATGAATAAAAACTAAAATAATAACACGGCTTAATCATTTTTTGCTCACTGATAGACACACTCTGTTTTATCTCGTTCGTTGTGCTTTCAAAACATTGTATGAAATATTCATAAATGATGGGATGCTCTGGCCGTCGACCAAGGTCATGGCTTAACTCCTCAGAGGAGTGTGTGAAACTGAGCCGTTCATTCATCGTCTCTCTCACACACACACACACACACACACACAGAGCTGACTAATTATAATGGCTTGAGCCACTAATAGGCCTGAAACTGTGGATGTGAGTGAGGCCGCAGGTCGCGACCTTTCACCCCCGACAGCTCGTTCGCCTCTCCCGCGAAAGGTCACCAAAGGGCACGTCTTCCTGACTGTGAGCTGATTGGCTCCTGGGGAATTCCTCCGAACGCAGGGAGTGGAGGAACATTCCAGCAGGCGGAGGAGGGACGCCGAGTGATGGATGATGCAAACACAGCGAGAGGAAAAGAAGACAAATTGTTGCGTTCACCGCGGCATCTCTGACCTCAGCCTCGCTAATCGCTGTCTACGGTTTCACGCCGCAGCTGTTGTGTTCGTGGCTAACGGCTAGCAGACGCTCACAAGCTCATTTTCTGCAGCAGAAATGCATGACTTGTAAGAATCCTTGCAGTTTTTTTACAGTTTCAGCACAAATAACTTTAGTTGACATTCATACATTATTGTTATTATTATTTTTGTTGCTCTTTGCAAAATTGTAGCCAATTAAATCAGTTTATTTACTAAGATAATACATGCATGTTTTTTTTATTTTATTTATACATTAATTTATTTGTTCGTTTAAAAACGTAATAATTGTATTTATTTACTTTTTCATGTATTTAATTTATACAGTGCATATATAGATTCATTTATTTTTTTCATTAGAAAATATTTCTAATTCTTTATTATGTTTGTATTTATGAAATTATTTTATTTGCTTATGAGCACATTATATATTATATACTTTTTTGTTTGTGCATTTAAATATTTGATAATTATTACATTGATTATTAATGAATTATCTAATAAAATAGTTTATTTTAGTTAGTTGTTAGGTAGTGGTTAGTACACACATAATGAAATGAAAATAGTTTATACTTAACTCACAATTAATATACAATAAGCTCATGATCAGATCTATTTTTGTCCATTTTTCAATGTTGAATGTTGAATATCGGCAAGGTTTGTTTGCGCTCTTAAGCTCAGGACACAGGTATACTTGACTTGTCCTGGTACTGTAATTCTGACTGTGGTTCTGTGGCTACAATGAGCTGTATGACCTTTGACCTCCAGACTTAATGCATTCAGCGTCTGTTTCCCTGCTCAGCATCAGGACTGAGGGATAATGTGTGTGTGTTTGGGAGAGACAGTAACTCTGTTCTTAGCTAGTGAGTCGCCTACATAGACCGGATAAAATGTGTATTTTTAGCTAGATTGAACAAGCAGTGTTTCATATATATATATATATAGTGTTACAGTTTTTACTAATGTTAGATTTTCATTTTATTTTGCTTATTTGTAAAGTAATTTAGGTATTTTTTCATTGTTTTTTATTCTTGACATTTTTCAAACTATTTGTATTTAAAATTGTATAAACTTTTTTTGTTATTTGTAAAATATTACTAACTCAATTAATATTATAATTACTATCATTTTATTTCAGTGTATTCCTAATTTTAATTTATATATATATATATATATATATATATATATATATATATATATATATATATATATATAATAAATATATATATATATAAAATGATTAATAAAATTATTAAGTACAACCCAAAATGAATAAAAAAAAAAAAAATATATATATATATATATATATATATATATATATATATATATATATATATATATATATATATATATTTTATTTTTTTTGGTTGTACTTAATAATTTTATTAATCATTTTATTTTATAAAAATATTACTGTATATTTTCAGTATGTTGTTAGCATACAGAGAGCCTGTACATTATAATGTTTTTATTAATATGTAGTAGTATTACTTTTTATATTAATATAAATATTACTATAGATTTTATTGTATCGTTAGTATGTTTATATATATATATATATATATATATATATATATATATATATATATATATATATATATATATATCCATATATATATATTCCACAATGGTAGAATGTTTCCAAAGTAAGCTCTCTTAGTAGGCAGCATACTTATAAGCACATATAATTACGCTGCCTACCTTTGAGAAGATCAGGAGCGCACCTATGATGCCTTAAAATACCGTCTAGACAGTGTGTGTGTGTGTGTGTGTGTGTGCGTGTGTGTGTGTGTGTGTGAGAGAGTGCATGTATGTATGTATATGGGTGTATTCGGGTTCATATATCAGTTTTTTTTGGTTTCAGGGGAATAGGGAGTGACTGGAGGAATTTTGAGATGGAACAGATTACCCATAATTCACGAGGATAACTTAACTGGACCTGTTTCCTGTCTGGAGCCCTGAATAGCTCTGTAACCAGCAGATCCGGACCCGTCTGGTTTGTAACGTGGAAAAGACTAAGTTACGCAACTAGTTAAGACACAGTGTAACACTTTACAACGAGGTGTCACTAGTTAGTGTATTAACTAACGCGAACAAACAATGCACTGAGTACAGTATTTACTAATTTTGTTAATATTAGCTTATGAAAATACAAATTGATTGTTTATTCACGCTAGTTCACAGAGCTTTGCTTTTGCGATCTATTAGTCTTATTTTTGACATTTCGAATGCTTTTTTTAAGCTAACAGGCTAACGGTTTAGTTTGACTCCGTTCACATGTCTTGTGTTTGATATCAAAACTGTGGGCTGCAACGAAAGCCGACAATTTCAAAATGTAAGCATGTTTTCTTGTGTTGTGGACATCTATAATGAGCGGGTTTTTGATGGTTATCAGGGTTTTGTTTGTGCGTAAACACACTCGACACGCACCGACAGCAGCTCGGCGCTACGGTTGCTAACGTGTTCAGAGCCATTATCATTGGGCCAGGATCGTTGCTAGTTCAGAGTGGTTGCTAGGCGGTTGCTAAGGTGTTATTACAACTAATGAACGTTCATTTGAATGAAATAAACATTGACTGATACACGTTTTGTAATATAAACATTAAAATGAGTGTTTATAGTTGCCATGGCAGCATTTCTCCCTTACCTTTAGTTTGACTTGATATACTAAAACATCCTAACTAATGCTAAAAAGAAAGCAAAATTGACTATATAGAAATAAAAAAAAAAAATTAAAATATTAAAACTAAAATAAAAATGCAAAACCTGAAAAATAATGTTAATAAAATATTAATCATTCTAATAATTCGCTGATTTCTAAGAGCGGGTTTCTGTTTTTTTTATGTTAATGTTATTTTAATATTTATGTGCTATTATAGTATTTATTCATATTTTTAAATAATTTTTATTTCTCATTTTTTAAAACATTTTTTATTTTACGCTTTAGTCATTTCATGCACTTTTGACCTTTTTTGTTATTTATTTTTTTAGTACTTATTTCAAGTTACATAAAAAAATTTTTATGTAATATTTCATATTTAATTGCATATATATATATATATATATATATATATATATATATGTGTGTTTTTATTTATTTATCAATTTTTTGATTTCATTTTATTACTTTATTTTCACTTACTGATTTTTTTATTTTAATCGTTTAATCAGTTTTTGTTAACAATCACGAACTATAAATATATGTACGCGCGCACCGAGGTACGTGTATACGACGAACCAACGCTGTATCCCACAATGCAATGCGTTTGACTCGACCATCCATTTCTAGACAAGTGAACAAACAATACAATCAGTTACCATTTTTGACTCTTTTATCTCTTTTATTTTTAATCACGCCACGTTTCATACTCGAGTGTTTCGTGTCACGCCGGGTCGCTCCGTCTTGGGGTGAATCCAATCCGGTCTAATTTAATCAGAGTTTTTGGCAGCGCTCTCTCCGCTCAAACGATCTAATTAATTCACTTAGTTAATGAACTCTCCTCAGCCTGAATCTAATTACGCCGCGCGTTCACAGACGACTGGCCCTAAACAAACATGTTTTATTCCCTCATTTATTCTCCGTGTCTCTGGGAACAATGGAGAAGGAGAGCTTTGTGTCTGGTCAGTGTTCTCAGTGGAATCTCCGGCGCTCTCGCTCAGGTTTGCTCGGGTTAATGTTTTCTCCTGAACTTATCTTCTCTGTCTGACCCATTTCCTCTGGCTAATCACTTTTGGGAAAGAATCCCAACGTCTCTCTCTCTCTCTCTCTATCTGTCCGTATCTCTCTTTTTCCTTCGTCTCTGCAGTGCTTTGTGGAACTTTGAGTTTTTTCGGTCTTGTCCTTGGATTTTCTTTTAACTCTGTAAAGCCTTTGCGTTGGTTTGCATTTGATGCGTGAAGGTCAGAATAACTGCAGCCGCTCAGCTTCACTTGATTCTCCATCGATCGCGTTTTAGAAGAAATCTGATCATCGGGATCCTTTGAGGAGCGTTTCTTTCCAGAAGCTTCATTTTCTCCGTTCCTCAGCGGAGCAATGATCTTCACAAGCCCCCGAAACATCTCGCATCTTCTGAGGAGCCTTTATTTCTTCAGCTCTCAATCAGCATCGCATTGCATTTCAATCTCATCTAACTGAGACATCATTGGAGAGATACCAGTGAGATACCAGTGATATATATATATATATATATATATATATATATATATATATATATATAACAGTATCTGCTGTTATAAAGATATCAGTGACTTACATTACAAGCATCAGAATTTAATCTCTTTTTTTACTTCAAATAAATATCAGAATCTGCACCAAATTGCATATTTAATTAGCACTAATTTACTAATTTATTTAGTACATATTGCACATATAGTAGGTTATTAGATGAAATGTTTTAGCTAAATTAACTTTTTTTTGTTACGTTAATTTAAGTGACAACTAAAATATTTAAAATATTTTTTAATATGTTTATATATATATATATATATATATATATATATATATATATATATATATATATATATTAGTCAAAAAATTCAATAAATTGTTTTTGTTAAACCCAATCAAACAATTTTCCTTTTTTAATTTCATTTGCAAGCTGCTATATTTTCAGTGTTGTTGTTCAGGACATAACTGAGTAGTTTAATGCTTCGTGTTAGACTTGGATCAAACCCTGACATGATTATTTGACATCAACCCAGCGAACAAGGATCATTCTCAGAACTTCTCAGCCTACTTTCATGCAAGGCTCTCTCAAACTTATGAAAAAAAAAGCAACCTTTTTCCGCAAACATTACTAGAATGTTTGTTCAGAGCTATCTGCTCTTTAACAGTGCTCCTAAAATGTCAGTACAATGCTTTCTGGAATGTTCATGTCACGTTTCAAAACTGTTACTTGTTTTAGAACGTTCAGAGAAGATACAAAAGTGACTTTTGTTTTATCTTCGGAAGACTCTAAAATGGAACGTTCAGAAAGACAATGGACATTTTAGAACTCTCAGAGAGCGAATGAAAACTTTTTCCCCTAAATGTGTGACATATTGTGCAACTGTATGGAGACGATCTGACCTGTGTCTCTTGTAGAAACATGCGTGACCTTTGACCCTGTGTGTGTTTTGATCGAGCTCGTTCCTGATGGTTTCATCACGCTGCTCTGTTTTAAATCTTTCTGATCGCTCACACACACACACACACACACACACACACACTTTCTGTGAGTCACGGGGCTGATGGTTTGTTGCTGTTTGGATATCTGATAAAACATACAGACTCCTGTGTGTGTGTTGAATGATTGACTGTGGCGCCTACAGGTCATGCTTTGTGTACATCACCACACACACACACACACACACACACACACACACACACACACGTTTGCTTGTATCTGTAAACACTCACTGTGTATAATAAAACTGCACATAAAGAACACATTTACACACTGTATTTAATATTTACAGATGCACACTTGCATGACTTCTTCTTATTATTGTTTTTTATATACTATTGCAGCATTTTCATTTCAGTTCAATTAAAACTTGAGTAATTGTATTATGTGCTTTTGTCGTTTTTATTTTTTTCTTAATGTTAAAACTACTTAATTTAAGCGTTTTGTTTTCAGTTTTATTTTTTGTTTTTTTAACTGAGTGAACTGAGTTTCTCGGTATTGTTAATATACTATTATTTATATAAAGTATTATTTATTGAACAATAACGTTTAATAAACAACGATAACCTTTTATAAAAACAATTCCGTCAGTGCTGCAAAAAAAAGCATCACAGTTATGAAACTTTGCCCTTAGCCAATATATACAGTATATGAAAAAAAAAAAAAATATATAAAAAATATATATATATATATATATATATATATATATATATATATTTTTATTATTCTCTTCAATTCAATTGAATCTTCAACTCTTTTATTTATTTATTGATTTTTTTTTTTGGAGCTTTCTGTTTCTGAATTTGTTTTCCAAAAATGTGAATTTTTGTGTAAGTGTCCGTGATAGCTGGTATTTTATATTTCGCAATTCTATTTTTTACCGAGTGAGATAAATCAGGTTGCATGTAAGCCTTCTGTGTTTTATCGCTCGGCAGGCGTTTTAAAATGAAAATAAGTCTGTTTTTAAAATGAACACGGTGTCATCTCGGACTTGTCCTTGTTTCAGCGTGTTCTCGCTTCTGTTTAGACGCGCACACACACACACACACACATACACACACACTGAGTGAGAGAGACTCACACAGAAAAGGTCAGAGATACTTGACATTATGTTTAGCATGTCAGTCATCCCTCGGTCTCTCTCTCTCACAGTCCAGCGGGAGCGCTGTGGAATCTGTCCCATGATGCACCATGGGAAACAGAACTGAGATCTCTTCATTCTGCCACTGGAGACTCGCTCTTAATCTGTGTGTGTGTGTGTGTGTGTGTGTGTTTTGTAGGATCTTCTGGGTTGTCATTTTTCTGAGTACCTCATACATCAATGACAGAAAAGAGTTGAGGTCCGTCCAAAAACCGGCCAGCAACATTACTCCGCTCTCCGTTTAGCCAGAGTGCCATGAAATATATATCTTTATAGACTAGCGTTCGGTAAAGTTTGGTATCAGTAAGACTTATAATGTTTAAGGAAGTCTCATGTTAATCAAGGCTGCATTTATTTGTTCTTGAAGAATGTTATTACAATATGTAATAATATTCTGTTTTAATATCATTTCTGTGACGCCATTACTCAGTTTAAAGGGTCACACAATCCTTCAGAAATCATTCTAATATTTTTATATTAGAATTATCGATGTTGGCAACAGCTGTTCTAAAATTTCTTGGATTTTTTTGGAAAAATATTTTAGGATTCTTTGATGGATAATAAATTAAAAAGATCAGTGTTTGTTTGAAATATAAATCTTTTCTAACTATATACAGTATATATATATATATATATATATATATATATATATATATATAAGATATATATATATATATATATATATATATATATATATATATATATACTGTATATAGTTAGAAAAGATATATATATATATATATTTTAATTTTTTTAAGAAAAAGAAAGAAAAAAATTTGACCCCAACTTTTGAGAAAAAAACTATCACATTTAAAAAATATCGGCATATTAGGTTTATGATGCTGAAAATTCAGCTTTGCGTCACTGGAATAAATTAGATTTGAATGCATTTTAAAACAGAATCATTTTATGTTACATGGGAATAATATTTCACAATAATACATTTTTTCCTCCATTTCTGATCAAATAAATACAGCCTTGATGAGCAGAAGAAACGTCTTTAAAAAAAACATTAAAAATCTTTCTTCTCTCAAGACTGTAGCATATATTATATAGTGCTGATATTTAATCTAATTGAAATATTTAACACTTATTACATAATAATTATTATTCTAATATTTTACATTTATATTAAATGACATTAATTTGTGCATACGTACACAATGCAATGCCGAAGTCTTAAAAAGCAGATTTTCTTTCGTGTGCTTATCGCTGGAAGCGCTGCATTAGTTTAGCTGCCGGATGAAATGGAACTTGGGCTCCGATGTAAAGCGACTCAAAACCCCTTTAAGGCGAGTCCGTCGATTTGGCGTCCGCTCAAGCGCAGCTCGTACTCACTTGAACTGGAAAGATGGAAATCTTCGAACCTGTTTGTCATGATTAAGTTTCAGTATCGCGTTTCAAATCTGCACTAAAATCAACAGTATCGTATATTTTGCTACTTTAGCTCAATTTAGACGTATTCCTCCGAGCAGATGGGGCTAATGCGTGTGTGTTTTACAGTAAACACGGCCTCGGATGCTGGCTCTCGGTTTTATTGATTTTCCTTCTTTTCCTTGGTCTCTTTCTCGTTCATCTTTATAACATGACGCCCTTATTATTCATATCTCTCTTTAATTTACAGTCTGTCTAGGGGTTCCTGTTTTTCTTCTGTTTACTGTGAGCAAATGTTAACACGCACAAGTGAAAACAGGAAGCGTTTTTAACGCACGCGCATTTCACGAGGGCCGCGCGCATTCGTACACACATATATCAGTCGTTCGGATCCTACTGAACGGCCGTCTTTGACCTTTGACCTATAACTTTCTCTCCACCCTTTTCCTCCCTCGCTCCACTTCCTGTGACAGAAATAATCATTTCCCGTTCTGCTTTGGCTTCACGTGGAGGTCAGAGATCTGGAACAGACCGTAAAGTGGATCAGTAAATCAATACATGTACAGATCTTTTCTTTGCTTTTTTGTAAACGACCTGTCGATTGTTTTATTCGTGAAAATATATTTTATTATCACGGGAATTAAAAACGTTTATTTTTACACCGAAGAGAAAATTGAAATGTAATGCTGGCTGTGTTATTTGAAAAAAATATTTAAATGGAAATATTGAATTATTAACTATTTTTATTATAAAATAATTTTTTTATTTTAAATTTTTAAATATTTTTTTAAACGAACCGGAAATGAATACTGAAATGAAAAATGCTTAAAATAAATAATAAAAATAAAATAATTCTCAACGTTAGCGTAAGAGTATATAATAATACAATGCTAATTAAAATGAAAAAAGAAAATATATAATTTAATAAAAATTAAATAATCTGAAAATATAAAAATCGGTCATTTAAAATGATGGAAATATTTCATATACAGTGCATAAAACTAAAATATAACTAATTTTTTTTTTTATATTTTTGTGTTAATATTTTTTAGT